>NW_010309833.1:0-34780 GCF_000700745.2 Antrostomus carolinensis | reverse complement strand
AGCGTCCAGGCGGGTTTTGAACATCTCCAGAGAAGAAGACTCCACAACCTCCCTGGGCAGCCTGTCCCAGTGCTCTGTCACCCTCACAGTAGAGAAGTTTTTCCTTAAGTTTGTCCGGAACTTCTGGTGTTCCAGTTTTTGCCCATTGCCCCTTGTCCTGTCACCAGGCACCAGTAAAAAAAGCCTGGCCCCATCCATTTGGCCCCCACATTTCAGATGTTTATAGACATTGATCAGATCCCCTCTCAGTCTGCTCTTCTCCAGGCTGAAGAGTCCCAGCTCTCTCAGCCTCTCCTCGTAAGGTAGATGCTCAAGGCCCCTCATCGTCTTTGTGGAACTCCACTGGACTCTCTCTAGAAGATCCCTGTCCTTCTTGACTGAGGAGCCCAGAACTGGATGCAGTACTCCAAACGTGGCCTCCCCAGGGCAGAGTAGAGGGGAAGGAGAATCTCTCTCAACCTGCTGGCCATGCTCTTTTTAATGCACCCCAGGATACTGTTGGCCTTCCTGGCCACAAGGGCACACTGCTGGCTCATGGCCAACCTGCTGTCCACCAGCACACCCAGGTCCTTTTCCACAGACCTCCTTCCCAGCAGGTCAGCCCCTAACCTGTACTGGTGCATGTGGTTATTCCTCCCCAGGTGAAGGACTCTACATTGGTTCTTGACTTTTTGCTAGCAAAATCAGTAGAGTTTTTTCATGCTATTTCTTATTTAAAATCTAAGTAATCCACTATGCTTTATCCAGCTTTGCACAACCAGACGTGTCCTTCTGAGTGATTTTAGAACAGGAAGAAAAATATAGAGAACAGTTGGACTAAATGCATTTTCTATTTCAGTGTTGTACATAGATATTAAATGACCATTCCATTCAGAGTTATATCAGGCCTATACATGTGAATAATTATTTGGTTGTTGACATTGTACCTGGGTTCATATTGTCGCTGAAAAAAATTCTTTCATGAGAGGAAAAGAATCTTTTAAATAATACTTTTGGAGTGATCTTATAAATCTTCCTTCTTCCCCTGCTTTAGTGGTTGTTGTTTTTCTTGGCCTGTGTATGCCTGTGAAAAAATCTGTCATTTCCTGATAAGCGTGGGATACAAAGTGACAGAACAGAGTTATACAAGTCAGGTAGCAGCAAAAAACCATAATTTTGCTATCACATGTTCATGTACACACCCGCACTTGCTCCAGTCACTGGGACCATGGACACATGGACCCTCCCACTCGTAGTCTGACCCCCGTGGCTGCACTCACCCTCCCCCCCCCGCCATCCTGCACAAAGCATAGAGAGCTCTCACACAGGAAAGAGTTAGAAAGGAGTTTAATAAGACAGGACAGACTGTGCTGGACAGCTGCAGGGCACAGCCAGAGAATTGTACTGACCAGCAAACTATTTATACATGACTAGTCATTTTCAATCCCCTTAACCCTCCATTTTCCCACACTTGTTCCTCCCCAAATCACCTAAACATCTCCCTTTTCCCACCTTTTGTTCATCTCCTAAACACCTCATAATAGTTCATGTGCAATCCCAAAATATTCTTCCCCTCCATTCCATAATGTTTCACACACCCCTGGACAGCAACAGCACTTAATCCAAGAGATGAGCTGCAGAGCTGCCCCTCATGGCACATGGGGATGGATGTTACACCTGAGGGCTGGGGTTGAGGCTCTCCTGGGACAGCCCTGAGAGGAGGCTGGACAGGGTGTTCATTGTTTCGAGTCCTTAATTTTGATTCCCACTTGCTGCTGTTCTCCTCAGGGATTGTGGAGATGGGTCTCTGATGGGCTGAGGGATCCTTTGATGGGCCTGGGAATAGCCAGGGCAGGGCATTACTTGGGATCCTCCACTGTTGTCTCTCTATGCTCCTCTCTCTGTGCTCCTCTATGGGAGTGGAGATGAGCTTTTATCATATAACCTAACAGTCTAGGTTTGCTTCATTGTATATTGTTCCTTTTCTCTTGCTCCAGAAAACAGCAAAACCAGTAGCTTAAATTTATATTAAATTTATAACCAAATGAAAATGTCCAGATCAAATTCTATTTGAATATTTGAAAAACAGGACAAAAGGACAAAAAAAAAAAAAAAAAAAAAAAAAAAAAAAAAGGAAGACAGGAGTATGTGAAAAAGGATGGGTAAGTGGGATATGAGCCTAAAAAAGCAAAAAATGAAGACTTGTTTTAAGAGTGACGTTAATATTTTCATTCCCACTGCTTTGTAGGTCTGCTTTCCATCTTATTGTTCTTTCATGTGGGTTTTTTTTTTTCCCACAGATTTGAGTTTTCATTGCAGCTTGAGCTGCGGTGAATGAGAGGCTCCACAATTTTACCGCTCACTAACATCTGGGAAATGAGAGATAGCTGCAGATCATATGAATTGCAACAATTAAAAACAGGTATTATGTATATGTAGTATAATGGTTGTGGCACAATCATGTCATAATAACTAATTTAATCAATAAAATGTCCAGAGCCAATTGTGTTTTGAGTCAACAAAATACTGGAATTAGTGAAATTACGTCGACCTGCACTATGCTGCTCCAATCAGACCCCCAAAGGAGTGTGAGTAAAGAAATATACTTCATGTACAAGATGTGTCATTGGCGTACTCTTAAGAGCCATAAACAAAATTTTGTCTCTCATTTTTTCAAAACTTGACATCATGACACCTCAAAGTTCAAAGGCACTTCCACTGAAAACCTTAAAAGGTTCAGAGCAGATTTTGAGACTGCTACCTGTGTGAGCCAACACAGGCAGGACTCTGGAACAACCACAAAAACCATGAATAAAATGCAAAAAGCAAATTTATTCTCATTACCTCGCAAACCAGGGGATGTCCAAAGCAGCACCCGGGGCAGAGGCACGTAAGAGGGAATGCAAGCACTGCGGACCTCAGTCCTTGCTGGAGAGAGAGTGAGAGATTCCGAGCCTGCTGCTTTCGCCTGTATGTATCGGGGATTTTTAGCAGGCAGTACTTTTCCACTATGCTTTGATCTTTCTCACAGCAGGGCAGGAATCCCAGGCATGTTCAGGGTGCCCCAGTTTCTATTCCAGGTCTATGTTATCTAAATGCAGATGTTCTACTTGTCAAGCACATAAGACTAAACAATGATTAATAGTGTGATTTATGTGTTTTGCAACATGCCAGCTGCGAGTCGCTTGAGCTTATTTACAGTCTTCCTCACCTATCTTCCTTTATATTCCCACAGTACCTTATGAAGAAAACTTGGAAGAGAGAGTGAACATGCCAAATTTACATTTGTTAAAGTGACAGGCATTGAGACTGTTAGATTGGTACAGTAGAGGAATGGTATTTTAACCTTGAGCAGCAGTTGAATCAAGTGAAAATGTAGCTGAAGCATTTTTAAATGTAGTTGCAAGTGAAAAATGACCTTTTTCTCCTGTATTTCAGCTCACTTACCATTTAAACCTTATCACTGTCTATGAAAGTAAACAACCCATGTAAATGTTGTCTTAGTGGACTAGAATAATCTACATCATTTCTCTGAAAGAATACAGAGATAATTTCATGATCTGAAGCATTAGTTTTGCTCCAGATGTTATTTAGTATTTCTGTTAGTTCAGCTTACAGTATCTGGATAGAAATCTGAACAGTGAATCTTCTGCAATTATGCTGGCTTAGACCTAAATTTTGAAAGATTTTGATACTCATTCTGCCTGTTATAAGGTGATTAGAAGACCCTTGGAGGGATTTCTATAGTAACTAGATTTAAGTTATTTTGTGTGTGTGTGATAATTACATTTTTTCCACTGTATAGGTTTTCACACTTTTCATTCAATTTCAAGCTTCTCTAGGAACTTTATCAGCATTTAAATGGTAGGAGCAACCATCTTAGTAAGTATCCAATTCAGATCAAGTCCACCTAATTTATCTGAAATCTGAAATCCAAAGTAAAGCTTTTTTCTGATAAAATTGGAATATGTTGGCAGGCCTACCAAAGCATGCAGAGCATCCAAGAGTAATAAAAAACTTGCACAAAGATGAGCTGTAGACATTCTGGTTTGTTGTTCCAGCTGACACAAATTAAGAAGGTGTAACACGATATAGCGAATATTTTCCCTCTTAGAACTTGAAACATATTTAGTCCTTATGCTGGCAGTGAAAGCATACCCTTATGTTACTGGATATGCCCTTAATAAAGTTTTTAACAGTCAAGAAAACTCCAGTTCCAATCTACAAATAGATGTTTTGTCACAGGAAGAATAAAAGGTGGGTTTGGTTAGGGCTCTGAGCAATCACAGCTGGCTGTCTTACTCAATTTGTTACAAACCAAAACATACTTCCACCTGGGCAACAATATTGCCTTAGACATTATATGGAGAATAAAAACAATTGAGTTTTTTTTTGTTGTTGCTTTTTTTTAGTTTGGCAAAGTTGTTCTATAAATTGATTTTGAGTGTTAACATACTCAACAACATCTGAAGACCAGAGCAATATATATAACAAGGATAAGGCATAGTCACCTTCGGATTCTATGGCTTGCCCAAGAAACTTAAAACAAGCCATGTAGTACTGTACTACAGGCAGCACAGCTGTGCAAGTGCTACACATCACACAGTCATACTGGCAGGTGTATAAACCTCATCTAAAGAGCCTGCCATGATGCCATACAAATGTCAAAAGCAACCCAGGAGCTCATTCTCTCCCCTCCTGTCAGTTAACACTGTTGAGTTGAGAGAATGTCGTCTCATGTACTCTTACAAGATCTAGCAGCAGAGTCAGCAAAACATTTTAGTGCATAGGTGGCTTCTTCATCATGGCTCATGGACCAAGCCTGAAGCCCTGGTATAGCAGGCTAATATCTCAGCCCACATGTGTAAGAACTGGAGGGCTGCACAAAACTACAGTGAAAGGTAACTTGTTTGGCAAACAACACTTAACCGGTAATAACACAGTTTCAAATTAGCAGAGGTTGGAATAAAGGATGATGGACGCTTTCAGGAAATCAGTATTCTTTTAATATACTCCATTTGAGACCAGTATTTAGATGCAGTAATTATGTCAATTATTGTGGAAGCAGATCTGCATGTTTAATTATTTAAAAAGCTGGCTTGAACTGTTAATTCTTGAGTTTCCTAAGAAGTTCTTACGGAGATGAAAAGTGGTAGTTCGTATCTCCATTTTTTTTTCTTTTTGGTATCAATTAGATAATTCTATATTGATATAATTTCATCTATACTTGGAATTTTTTCTTTATTACTGTAAGAGAAAAAGAAAAGATGCAGCTTTTTATAATAAAAATGGGTATTCTCCTTAAATTAAATCTGATTTCAGGGGCTAGATAAATGTTTTTAAAATATTGCATATGTGAAAGAAACACTCCTAGGCTCCTAGGACCCACAAAAGAAGGAGGAGTAAAAGGAAATATATCTCATTGCTACCATGCAACCAACATGTAAATAGAAAAGAAGAGGTTCCATGTCGTGACATACATTCACATTAAGCTTATAGAAACTGTGATTCCTTTTAGTGTCATCCTCCACAGTCCCCAGAGGAGACTCCTGCATGTAGCTGCAATTCATGTCCTCGGGGACAGATATCTTCTTCCCCTGTTTACACCATAGGAGGCTTTAAAGGCTTCTAGGCTTATTGAGAGAGTGATTAAGCTCACTGACTTCCTACAAGGCATACAGAAGTCACCATAACCAAAGTAAACTCACCACACCCCTTTTATGCTTCCATAAACAGCATTTGTAATACTCTACAAAAAACTCCCTTCTTATCAGGAAATGATGCTGAATTAGAAAACACCCCTGTAACAAGAGGACTTACGGGACAGTAGGGCCACAAATTTCCATCCTGAAGAAGAGTCTGCTGATGATGGTATGCCTGACACACCACTTTTGTCCCCAGTACAAGCCAAGATGGTAACAAATAGAAGAAGCCATGAACTTGGTACATGGTCTTGAAATAGTCAGAGCACCAAGAATCACATCTTCCTTGGTATATTTTAGAGGAATCACAGCCCAGAACTACTATGTTATACAGTACACTTAATCAGAAGAATTATTCCTGAAAATTTATCAACCTCAAATGTAGCTGAACTATCCCTTTTGGCTACTTATATGTTGGTCATAAAAAATAATTTTTAAAAAGAGGAATGTTTTACTTATTGATAAAAAAGGCTGCTCCATGTAGCTGGTGGTCATTTATAGCTAACTGTATGCCATTCCTCCTTGGACAGGCCTCCATTGATAGGTATTGAATGAAGCCTTCCATATAGGCTCAGTAACACCATTGTGAATAAAGTACATAATGTATATAACAATTTTTGTAAAAGCCAAATGGTATGACAATTCCCTTTCCTATTACCTTTCTTCTCATCTAAGGACTAATTTTTGAACAGCAAAAAGTCACTGACTTCATATGAATTGTCCTGAAGCCAATGCTCACATGAGCAAGCAAAGATTACTCACCTGGCTAGAGGCTTCTGCATAATCCATATAGCAATGACAGAGTAAACCTCCGTACGTATGTACAAAAGATCACAAAATTAACACTTCACATGTAAAGTGTAAATTAAGCTCTTTCTTAGGGTTTTGCTAGCTTAAAAATCTTGCCATTCCATGTTTCTTTAACTGTGGTGCACAGATTGTTTAGTTTGTTTTTCTATTTCACTACTCTTCTTTTTTTTCTAGGTCATGCATTTCATTATTTCCCATCATTTTAGCTCATTTCTGCCTGCTCTGCTTATGTAAGGAAGTAAGACTGCTGCCACATATCAAGGGCAGAACTGAAAGCATCCCTTCTTTGGTTATAACTGGAGGATTCCTATTATCAAAATGCTTGTGGCTATTGTAGTGTCTGCTTCCATCTCAGCTCCTACACAAGGGTAAAGTAAATCATATTATGCAAGAGCAACAAAATAAATTCTTTGAGTTAAGGGTATGTGACTTTTACCAGAAATATAGCCTGAAGCAGAATAATGTTCACAAGATCCTGGAACATACTGGATCTAAAAGAAACAAAGTAGGCAAGAAGAAAAACAACAGCATCATCCAAATGAAAACAGCAACAGCGTCATCCACATGAATACCTTTAGGGAAAACAGAAGAAGTGTTTGTGTGCATCTTCCAGTTTCTGAGCGTAGTGAGCATGTGGACCAGTAGCATGAGCTGTCATGAGACCAGAGGGAGAAATCATGACTGTGTCAAACTTGGTCTTCATCACTGCTTGTAAAACAATGTTCCTACAAGAAAAGACCTAGAGATATCACAGCAGAGTCTCTTCAATATTCAGTAATGTTAAAAGCTATTTGGCCTATTCATACCATGCTATGCTCACTTGTTCTTTAATTATATTTTTATGGCTTTGTGCAATGGTTCTGGGCAGGTCAAGGGCAGACACTGCTTTACATGCAGTGCTAATAACAATGAGGCAGATCTATGTCTCCAGGCCAGCCCAGCTGTGGAGCAGGAACTTGACATGCTGCTTCACAACACCTCCAGTCAGCCATGGTATAAACAGGAATGGGAATTTTGCATGCAGAAAGGATTTAATAGGTATCCTGCTGACTGCTGTGGCCACTGCAGTTATTGTTCTAGTTGGGTTAGAAAATAACTTCTATAAAGAAAGAGACTCGCAATCCCCTTCATCTCAAGCAAAATCTTTACACAGCAAAAGCTAGTCATGAGCATCAATCTGTACACTGGGCAACCTTTTGCAGCTATTGTTGGTTATTTAGTATGTCAGAATTTAGCATATTAGATCTTCATATATGCTACTGCTCTGCAGTACAGGGGATACAGCTTTCCTGAGGGATATATGGAATAGCTGGAAAAAACATTTACTTAGAATGGGCTTATTGTTTGTAAACAGAACAAGTTATGCTTAGAAAAGAATTAAACTCCATATTACTAGTTTCTCCTTCATGAAGAAGCAGACTTACTGACTTTATTAGTTAGTTGAAAAGCAGACTTAAATTAAATCCAAAGATATGAGTGCACATATAAAACATTACAGCTGCACTCCCCATCTTTCCCCTTGAAAACAAGTTCTGGAACATCTAAAATATAGTCAGGAAACTCGTCTAATCACAGTCTGGATGGGTATCACTGCTACTGTTATATTTTGTTCAAGGCAAAGGAATTTAGGCCCTTGGGCAACTCTTACTTTAATGAGTACTTTGAGTTCTGCTAACTGGTGAGGTTGTCAGCAGCCCAAAGAGGAAAAACAGCATGAAAATTGAAATAAATTTTACTTTGAGAAGTGGCCTTTCCTGTTAAGTACTGAATTATAATGCAGAACAGCATGTGGAACTTGGCACTGCGATGTCCTATAAAATACTCTTTCTAAAGAAGAGGCTAGCCCTCTGTTTTCAAGTTGACACTGTTGTGAGCAGTAAATCTGACACACACCAACAGAAGTTAGAAAATGATGACATACCATTATTTTAAACCAGACAGAGATCTAGTTAAAATACTTTAAGAGCAAAAACATCTCAAAGACCTTGTAAAAATGGGTTATGAAATTATATGGTTGTATATACAGAAAAAAAGTATTTTTTCTGTTAGCACATCTCCACTGCCTGTGAAGAATAATCAGTAGTGTTGTGTGGCATGAACTACTACAGTGCTAAAGATATAGAAGATTTGGTTTGAGACTGTTTTTGTTTTCTGTAGAGCCAGTTTAGGGAGCTCTGTCCTTCCTCCAGTCTTTCACATTGCTTCTCATTTTTGCTTCCTATCTCAGTTTACATTGCTGCAACTCGGGGCTAATGGCGTTTTTTTATTATTGTCCTTCATGAAATGTTCATCAGATGATGGCCTTAACAAAACAGTAAAACAAACAGCAGAACAAAACACAGTTTTTACCTAAGATTGCAACAAACAGAGAGAAAAAATTAATTGGTAAGCAAAGATGTTATAGCATTTGTATCACATTGCTTAAGTTGTTAAATGAAACCACCTTTATTTCAGAATTGGGTTTTTTTTTAAATACAGAATAAAAATACAGTGAGCCAATTCTAAAACGAGTTGTTTTAAAAAGCTAGAGGGTTCTTTGTTGCTAAAATTAGAGTAGAACCCTGAAGACATAAACAGCAACCATTTTAAGAAACAGGTAAGAGATGGAGACTTTAATGTGTGTCAAGCTGCCTGCAGGAAGGCAGGGTAATGAAATTGTACTGATTTTCTGCAGCAGTGAAGAATGTCACCAAACATTACTGTTTTTACCAAGGTAGTCCTTGTAACGCTTTTGTGCAGCAATTTGCTTTGGAAAAGCCACAGCTTTGATTTTCTCTCAGGATCATGTGACACATGCAGTTCAAATCTTTTTCAATTATTTGGTTATATGCCACATGTCACAATGCAAAGACATATTCTAATAAAAATTATATATATTTAATATTTTTTATGTATCTGATAAACTATGTACAACTATCTAGCATTTTATTAAACCTCTTTATGCTTATCATCCATATATTAGGTTATATTTAAAATATATCATCTCAGATACACAGTATTACCCTTAGTTTCCATAGAGTTTGGCCACTGACAGTACACATGCCTTTATGCTATTCATTTAATTAAGCCACTCAAATTTAAAATGAGGGAAATGAAAACATACTGATTTCTTCTAAATACTTTAAATTTCCTCAGCCATGAATTGAAGGTGATACTCACAAGAGACTTCTAAGTCATAATTACTGATTGCAAAGGCTTTTTAAAATAATTTGAAGAAACAGGCTGTAGAAATAGTATAATTATTAGCATGATATAGTATATCAAATATTATATATATAATATTAGGCATTATTGAAGGAGCACAAGGGTGTTTCTTGCTAATTTGACAATGTTCTGTTTAATTGTGCATCTGGACATCACATGATAAATCATCTTTTACGTTTAGCACAGCCAGAGCTTCAGGACTCTTCACAACTGTTTGTTGATTAATTCCTGCTTCCAGGGACCCTGTGACACTTCCTAGCTCATCTGCAGCCTCAGCTCTGAGCCCTGTATGACTGGCCCCCAGGCACAAAGTAAAGTAGTAAAGAGGAGGTGAGGAAAAGAGAGGGAAGCACCTACTGAAGCAAACATGCTCTTTGCATGGGGGGAAAGGGAAGATGCTGGATGGGTCAGGAGAAGAACGGGAGCATCCCAAACCTGCCCAGCCTGGAGGGCAAGGGCAGAAGGAAGAGCAAGGAGTCACTGTGGCTAAGGACCATGGGAGCAAGCTGTCAGGATGGAGGAAAGTCCCCGACTCAGCTGGGGTTGTGCAACCTCTTCATGAAGCTGCCCTTGCCTCACAGCTGGGCAGAGGAGGGAGCCGAGGTGAATCCCCGTCTTGGGGCTGCTCTGGGGGCTGCGGTGCTGGAACAGCTTGCTCTTGAGCGTGCTGCTCACCTATGCCCTGCTTCCCAAGCCTGCAGTGTGCAACAACCCTGCTGCTTCAGCAGCATCCCCATGAGCTCATGAAGGATGTTCCAAATGAAAATGAATAGAAACAGAGAGAAAATTAATTCTCAAGCTGTCATAACCTACGAGTTATTCTCAGCATTTTCACTAATACCTTAATCCATATAATCAAACTTATAAACCATAAAAAAGACCAAACTTTGGCCTACGATGAAAACCTAGTTTCAGGGGAACAGTCTATACATAATTAATTATTAACTAATTTGTCAAGCACTGTGATCAACTTCAGTCCTATGTCTAAAATTTCCACTAAAGCTCATTGGATTTTAATGCTAAACTGAGGCTAGAAAATGAAGTTAATTACTTGCTTTAATTTTGACATAAAATCCCATACAGGTTTCAAAATTCTTATTAGGGTAGGACTTGTAAGTTAATATTATGTTTATTAATATAGCTGAAAGTAAGAGAGCATTCTAATTACAGATTCATATACTATACATTGGTACATGACTGTACTAAGGGCTGTAGAAATTACTATAAGAAACAATATGATGAGGAGCAAGTCACCTCATTCAGTGTTGTTCAGTTCTTCTGTGTGAGCTGCTAAAGCTTACTAAAAAATCCAGCTACACAAGAAATTTACTCGCTGTGAGAGTAATACATATGCAAAAATTTTTTGTAGGATCAGGCCTTCCATTACTGACCATAAGATTTTACCTAGGAAATACTCAAATTAAGAAGTAGAAAGTTGTTACTAAGTGAACAGTTAATAATGAATTAGAAGAAAAAGTAATACAAGATTATTGGTAAGATAGAGAGAAAAGTATTGAAGGAAATACAGTTAAACTATTTTGAAGTTCAATTAAGAGACTAGTTATAGAGCTTGCATTAAAAAAAATTAATGTGGTATTTGGATTATGTTTTCATCTTAAAGGCAAGTGCTAAAATTGGAAGGCATGGAAATAGTCACATGGTATTGTTGGTACTATGGGTTACTGAACAGAAAAAAAAAAAGAAGTACCTTAAAGAAATTCAGTGAGTTCAAACTGAAATTTGTGAAAATTTCTGACAATATGTATTAAAGCAATATTCAAAAGTCCCCATTCTATCTGTCCTGTATTCTTCATGCTTCTCCAAGACCTGGACGAAGAACTGAGGAATAACATTTCCTTAAGTGTTCAGGATTATCACAATTATTGGTTCCTTTTACAGTAGTAAGCCCAAGAAATCTGACTGAATCTGCCACCAGTGTGCTGGTTTTAATTAGAAGTTAAAAGGTTTCATAACTTTCAAAAAAAAAAAAAAAAAAAGAAAAAAGAAAAAAGTGGCCCAAATATTCACAGTTCATTGTTTTCAGTCTATGTCTCTAAGGTGAACCTCCACATTAGTTTATCAGGGCTCCTTGTCTGTGTTTCAGAAACAGACAACTTAATTGCCGTGATTGAGAGACGGGGCACAGCTTGATGCAAGCAAAAGCCGTTTATTACAGTTACCTACATATATTTATACTTAGCAGAAGACAGTGTGTTTAGCAGTTGCTAAAGTGCCTCACAGTACTTACTTTTTTGGGGTGTGTTTTTTCTTAAAAACTTAAATAGTGAAGGCAAAAAGTGCGGATTTGACACTGGATTCGCCCTGCCATGTCTCTCCATAATGCCCTGCAGCATAACAAATGTATGCAGCATATCATAACAAATCTTTGTTCTTCCTGAAAATGAAACTTAAGCATACCAGAAGGCCTCATAGTAAAATCAACCTAAGCATTTGTAAGTAGGAAAATAAACAATTAAGGAAAAACAGAATCACATTCAAGAAACATTCCCTTTTTGTACAGTCTCTGAAACAAATGTGATTAGAAAAATAACCTTCAGGTGCTATGTCCTTATTTTTATGCCCATTTTAAATATATTCTGCTTGAATATCATCAGCCAGAAATGTGCTCTATTCATTGCAAGATTTTTGGATACTGCTCTGATTGATACTGCTGACACAGACTAAAAAAAAGCTCATTTTTCATTTTTTGGCTGTTTACCACTGGCAATTGACAGCACTTTGGACTAGCTCCAAAATATGTCAAAACCATGAATAATCCATCTCCCTGCTCAGTTAATAGCTTGCTTCCTTTCTTCTTTCTTGCACCAATTTACATGCAGACTTTTCTCCAAGCCTGACAAGTGAGGTAACTTAAGCAGCAACAGCAACAGTACCAAGAAGTGGCACATTTGAGGGTTAGTCATCCCCAGAGAACACTTGGACAGAGCAATAAGCCCATTCCCCAACCTGTAAGGCCCCAAAGCCATCAGAGCCAGAAGCAGAGACAAAGGGAGAAAGCACCCATCTTCTATCTACCCAACTTGTTCACAGAAGCTGAAGAAAAGCCAAAGGGCAAGGAGAAGCAAAGACATAAGGTCCTCTCAGTAGAACAACTTGGCCATGGAAAGCACAGAGAAACATGCTCCCTGATAGCCCCAGGTCAGATATCTGAGCTGGCAAGACTTTTTTTATAGCTGAAGAATTTAGAATGCTTTTCAACAATTTATCTGAAATCCTAGCCTACAGCATTTGTAGCAAATGAAATCCTGTTCCCATGTCATGAGCTCTTCTTTAAGATCCTTTGGAATGCAGTATTACCATCTGTTTTCTGTTGTTAATAGAGCTACCAAGTTCTTAAAGTCATTGAGGCACCTTGTAGATTGACATACTTATAAGCCAAGTGTCAGCCTTGAATGAAATCAACCTGCAAGTGCAGTGTTGGGGTAGTATTCAGAGCATGCCCATATGTGTGGAACAGGAGAACTGGTAGCTTCCTTCCTTGGAAAACTGAGCAGACATATGGGGAGTAGATCAGTAGGTGGTTGGTATCATGAATTGCTATAGGTGTGGGATGTATATGTGTGTGGGAGGCAATCTTTGCTAGGCTTGCTTGGTAGCTGTAGGATGGAGATAACTTGGACTAATCGAATGCTCTGGGAACTGGAAAAAATCTGCTGGAGGGACTGGGTGCTGCATTTGTTCTGTCTTGCTTCTAGAGAACTGGAAGGTGGTGAGAGGGAGAGTTAGTTCTGCATCCCATATAATATTGCTACTACCCTCACAGGTAGTAGGTAGGTAGACCGCTACTGCTTCATACTGCCCCTTCACAGTGGGAATTCACAAGAGAAACATCAATTTTCTAAAAACAGGGGTCAGAAAGCAATTCTGCAGCCCAGCATATGAGTTAAGATGTATGGCAGGCCATGTCTGTCACTTGTGCAGCACAGCAGTAGCCAAGCATTGATGCCAGCTCCTTTGCTGCAAAAAGCAAAGAGATCAGGAGTCTTGCTGGCACTGGTTCCTCTCTACAGCTATAGGTGGCTGCTTCTGCTGCTGCACAGAGGGAAATGCAAAAGGTGCCAGATAAGAATTTTTGTCCCTTTTCCTGATCTTTATAAAGCATATCTGAATGCAAATTTTAATTTTGCTTCAGGAAAAGACAGTGGTGTTTCATTTTGAAGCCAGGGCACAAGTTTCTTTATTACGTGTTATTTTTTGTTTCTTAATGAATCAAGATAGTGATTTGACACATTCAATAATTATTTTTTTACTATTATTTTCATCCTTGAGGGCTCCAAATCAGAGAGAAAAGCTTGTCACCATTATCTGCACCCATTTAGCTCCATCAAAAGTCCCCCTATCTTAAGTAGCTTGCAAGTTTAGGTCCAGCCTTTGAATTTAGAAAGTTCACATTTGATCCTTATGTGGTGCTGAAAGAACTTTAAGGAATTATTCCAGAGCCCTGGAATATGACCTGTAATAGCGCCAGCAGATCTGCAGACATGCTATCTTTACGGTAACTATGGTGCTTTGTCTGCATGTTTTTTGTCTTTTGGGTATGCTAATATTGGAGTTTATGTGTGTTTTGCAAAGATAATGCAAATAACTTAAATAAAACCTCTTTTTTACCATTTTTCCCAAAATAGTAATACTTTTATTAAACATGGTGAATTTTTTTTTTTTTTAAATATTTGCACTAGAGGCACTTTGAATGATCAAGCAAATTTTCACACTTGTAATTCAAACCAGTCATTGACGTTTGAACAAAGTGAGATTGTAGTCAGTACTGTTGCAAGTGGACACTTACTATAATAATACAGTCTTATGATTTCTCTCTCATATTGGGTAGAAAGGTTCTCATAGAAAAATATTTCCTAGAACTTCAAATAGTGAAATATAGCCATCATTGCTGATTATAAATGATTGTGCTGTAATTAGAACTTTGTTGTTTTGTTTTGGTTTTTTTTTGTCTAGGCACATGGGTCACAAAGTGTAAAAGTTAGCACGCAAGGTAAGGTCTCTTACTGTCTTTCATGTCTCAGCTAGTCTGCTGTATTCTGATCTTAGATCAACCAATTAGTCCACTCACTTTATGTAATGCCTATTTAAATCTGCTTTTCCAGCAGAATAAGGGTTTATATTACGTAGTTTTCCATAAAGTTTTATTTTGTGCTAATTTAGACATGTTTTATCTGTAGGTGTTATTTTCAGATGTGATGGCTCAGCCCTACAGATCAGCTGTAAAATGTAACAACAAAACTTGAAAAAAAAATCCTTGACCAATCCTCTAGAAATTGTAAGATTTTCCTGAAATTAGGAAAAGAACCCACAAAAATAAATTATGGTTTTGTTTAATTTTAATCCTTTTTATATGCAGGAAATTTTTTCTTTTGGAAAGTCTAAGTTCCTAAAGTGTAGGAAGACTTTGATCCTATTGGAAGAGTTCTGCTTATGCAGGCAGCTATCACATTTTCTAGGTTCTCCAAGATCTTTGCAAATAATTTTCAGATGTCCCCATCTTATGCAGTTAATTACCCTCAGAAGTGTTTATATCTGCTTTCTCAGCATTTGCCAAGATTCACCTCACTCTTTCTCCTCCAAGGCCTGATGCTAGAGGTGGACTGAATGAGAGAGTTATTCACCAGAGACAGTCAACTCTAATATCTCCACCACTCAGATATTCCTGTATTCTTGAAGGGATGACGTGCTGCTCTCTACAGTAGCACTAGTAAAGTGCTCTAGGAAGCCAAACCATTTGAAAAACAACATTTCACATTAGATTCTGCTTTTACAAGTGCAACAAATTTCTTAGGGAAAGTTTAAAGAACTTGATATTTATTTACTCTCCCTTATGAAATGTGAATTTCTGAAAACTGTAAGGAAAGAAGTAAGAAAAGCTTGTCACCATTATCTGCACCCATTTAGCTCCATCAAAAGTCCCCCTATCTTAAGTAGCCCGCAAGTTCCACAATTTCATTTCAAAGCTTTTCAAAAACCCTTCAAATTGAACTGCTTCCTCTTGGCTTGGTGAAATGGTCTGAAGTGCTTACGTTCAAGCTATTTTATGTTAATCTGTATCTTCCCTGGTGGCATGTTATTCTTGAGGAGGAAGGTGATAACTGGACTAAAACAGAGATTCCCAATGTGTCAGACATTGTGGCCAGACAACAGTGCTCACTGTGCACCAAGATTCCCACCAGTCCAGTGATGCTCTGGAAATTTTCACAGTCCTAGGTGGGAGTTGTAGACTGAACCCAGGGAGAGACTAGAAGGTTGAAATACAAGACACATAAAGCAACAGAGAAAACATTCTGCTTAGGATCAAATCAAGCCAAAACGAAGTATTTTGTTGTGAGGTTTCTGACAGAAAATCAGGACTTCAAAAATTTGCTAGGATGAACTGCACTTGGTATAAACAGCTTGTTGCATCAGCAAATCATTTCAGCAGAAAATCTCAGCTGGCTCTAATCACATCTGCTACACACTTCTTTTCATTTTCCTGAAACACAGACTCCACTGTTTAGAAGGAGATGCCCTGCTCTCCCTGTGTAGATATTTTGGAGGAGAACTGGAAGACCAATGGCAACGTTTTTGTCATTGGCAATGTCAAAAATTGTTAAAAAAAAAAAAAAAAAAAGTAGATTAAACATTGAGCCCCTTGGTCTATGTTCAGGTTTATGTTTGGTCTATATTTAGGTACATTAGTGGAGAATCCAATTTTCTGTATATGCTGGATGAACATTAAGTAGCTTTTACTAAGGCCCCAGGCATGGGTTTCATTAAAATGTTGTTTATCTATTTTTTTCTTTTCTGTAGGTCACAAAAAGTCCTTGCTAAAAAAGCACTTTGTTTTTCTCATCACTCTGAGCAATTGTTTACTACCATCCATTCCAGATGAAGTTACATTTCCATAATTGATAAAATAATGAGTCATAATACACAATATAAAATTCATTAAACACAATGTGTTACTTTCTTCATTTTCATAACTCTTCTTGAAAATAGAGTAGAGATAAGAGGTATTTTTACTAAAATGAAGGGATTTTAATGAACAAAATACATCTTTATTACAGTTAACATTTGTTAGCCCTGGTGATTTAACACAACTGTGTATGAATTAACTGGATGTTACCAATAGATATGCTAAACAGTAGAATTATTGGAACTTCAGATACAAAAATACTTTTATTGACCAGAAGCAAAAGAGTTCAAATTTCACGGTAGACTGTTCAGATTCACAATTAGCACAACCACAACTATTTGCATGAAAACTAGAGAGAAAGAAAAAGGCTGGAAATTTGCCATATTATTTTGTAAGGCTTTTTTTAGAGAATGGTTCCCAGTATAGCAAGAGTAATTGTATCCAATCTACTTTAAGTGGACTGAGATAAAACAGCTTCAGAAATAATAACTAAATGTATCAAATGTAGAATTTAACACTCTCACAAGGCCTTCTTTCATGTCTAACCGATGCTATATTTATCACTTCTGCTCTTTTTCAAGTAAAAAATACATCAGATTTGAACTGCACATTTTCTTATTCAGCTCTGTGTAGAGCCTCTCTCCAGTGCCAGGTCGTTAGTATTCAGAAGAGGAGAATTAGTTTTTAGAAAGAGTTTCTTTCTTCTGACAAGGCAAGCTGATAAGAAACATTCCAATAAAGGAAAGACAAAAACAAATGAAGGAGAAAAGATTAGATGGTGACATTTCATCCTTGAAAGCAGCATATTTTTACAGGGTAGCTATTATCATTAAGTTACACCCAAATAAGAATAGCTACTAACAAAAGCACTGAAAGTTTAATTAAAGGCTACAGAGAGTTTAATTTCACAAAAGTAGTATGCAGTTTTTCTAAAGCCACAGGAGCAATGATCTGGGAGGGATACAAGTTGGGGAAGGGAAGCTGTGCAGAAGCACCTCTTCTGCACTGTAAAAATCACAATGCATCAGCTTCTAAAACGGGGCCTTGCAACGACAGAAATAGAAATAAATAGCAGAAGAGAGAATAAGCTGATCATTTACCGAGCATCCTAGAATGTTAGGATATTGGCTTGAAAAGAGGAGAGACTGGCATTTCAGCAGACCCAAGCTTTCCAAGACATGGCTGTTTACTACATCACTTTTGTTGCCAGCAAAATATGCAGATGCTGACAGGAACTAATGTTTCCTGAGCAAATACACACTGTTGACACAATGAATGCATCATGGACTAGCGCGAGTGGTAAACACACTGGCAGTCATAAGCTTCTTTATTATAGCATATATGTATTGATGCCTCCAAAACAACTAAATATTAATATTTTATTTTGTTGTTTGTTTATTTTTTTTCCCCCAGTTAGCAATTTGTGTTTCCCAACAAAATACAAATTTCATTTAGACTAATGACCACGGCACACCTGGTCTGTAAATACTGTTTTAAACTTTACATGTAGTAGATGCAAACAATCACACCTTAAAAATCAGAATAGCCAAGGTAATTTTCAGACAAAGTTTTTCTCTTACTGGAAAAAAGAGGAACTCCAAAGAAAATAGTACACAAGAATTTTTGTCCCTTGTGTATTATGCTTCATATGGTGTTAGCTTTAAAAATGCTAATGTTGTAATTAATTTACCATACAAATTTGTATATTGATGCCGCCTTGCTTCATCACTGAGATGAAGGATTTTAAATGTTTTCATGTGTTTATTTTCAACTTTATAACATCTGGTATTTTCCTTAATGATTGAGTTACATGATTGCCTGAGAATATCAGCTTTTGCAGGGAGGTGACTTTTTAAATTGGAATTCCTATTCCACAGGTTTTGGAAGATAAGCCTGTAAATAAAGCCTTTGGAAAAAAAAGAAAATTAACAGGTAAACAAGTAGTTCTTGTTGTTGTTAAAAATGTATACTTTCAATTACATTTGGGAAAGAAGAATTATAATTAAAAATCTTACATTTCTGGAAATACCGTGGGCATGAGTGCTCAGGACTGAAAAAAAAGAACAAGCTTGAAATTATCTTTGGGCCAGGCTACCTCCAGGTCACTCCTAGTTCAGGATTTGTTCAAAGGTGACTAAGAGAAAATGGAAAACTTGATTGTTTAAAATTTTTGTCTTTTATAAGTATCATAAATAGAAGTGGTGAATTTCCAGCACTGGCTAAGAAACATTTTGGTTTATTATTGTGTGAAAGATGTTCTATGAAAATTGATAGTACCAGTCAGATTCAATCAACTTCGTGTTTTTTTCATTTGCAACAGGGATGGCATAATAGTTCAGTTTATTTTATTTTTGATGTATTCAATTTTTTTTGAAGGAAAACGTTATATAAAAGAGAAAAAAACATAGCCAGTTTTGCACCCTGGTCTTAGCCATTCCTTGGAATTTTTGTTGCTGGAAGTGGTGAGTCACTTCCTGAACCCATACATGTAGCTGGTATGTTACATTCTTGTACATCCCTTCAGCCCAGCAGTTTTGATCATTTGGCATGCTTTTTCATTTATTCAAACTACTGCTACCTCAAAAGTGTTGCAAACAGAAAAATCACTTTCTGTAGCTTTTTCTACAACAAAGTCTCTTTCATGACCCGAGGATAACTTTTAACAAAGTTCTTGTTTTGTCAACTAATGCTAAGTGACATTAGCTGTGATTCACAGGCTCAGAGCTGAAAAGCCCAAAAGAAGTGTAGGTAATTGTGAGATCTGACCCACAGTAGAACTATTGTATGACTATGATTTTGAGGCAAGCCTAATTCCTTTTTAAGGTGACCTGATGAATCAAGGTAAAAGATCAAAACTGAATTCACAAAGCCCATGAATATTTATATACCCACACAGATGTAGAGGCATCCAGTGACTTGGTCACTTCAAAAACACACAAGCTAATAAGGGGCTCCAGAACTGCTGCCTTGCTTGATTTATAGCTGTGGTATTCTTCTGAGTTAAATTCTAACTCTTAATGAAGTTAACAGGATTTTGCCACTCACCTTAAAGTAATAATGATCTAAATATCTGAAAAGAATATTCACATTGCTTCACTTGTTTATTTTTAAGAAATAATACATGCTTTCCTTACAATCTACTTCAAATAGGTTTTCCCAATTTTGAAGCCATTAGATGGTCTGTTACATTTGGCTATTCCAGATTTTATACTATATTTTCCTGTATATGTTTAAACCATCATAGTGTGAATCACAGCCTGGAGTGGAAATGCATTTGGATTTGGGAAGCAACAGAGAAGAAAAAAAATTCAAAATAGACAAACAAGGGAAATCATGAAAGAAATGTAGCCAGATCTTTCCACTTCATTTAGAGAATATACAGAACATTTCAAACACTTAAAAAAAAATTAGCTGACACATAGCAATTGAGATAGAAAGATAAAACTGCATCTATCATTTAAACACACGTAATGGATTTGCAGCAACAGCAGCAGGAGATTTTCTCTACTTCTACACTAGAAACAGCCCAGTTTTAATTTCCAGCTTCTCGTTTCTAGGTAGGTACTGTCTGGGCCCTGCACAGGATGCAGAAGCTCTGATACCTCTTTCAGCCTGGCTGGGGTCTGGCTGTCTGAGCTGACAGTCGGGTCTGGTGTAGTGCTGCTGCGGCACCTCAGGTCACAGCACTGAGCAAAGGGCATGTGAGAAGGAGCTGTAAGAAGCTTTGCTGGGGGTCTCCATCCCTTTGTTTGGGAGCTGCCGGTGAGCTAAGGTCCTGAGCTATGTCTCAGCTGTGACTGTGTGTGGCCAAGCGCCTTGCTGTCCCCTGTTGCTACAGGCTTGTAGGGCTGTCACTGGTCTGTGAGCGTAACCTGGTCACCACATTTGTATGTGCTTTTCAGTTTTGGTGGATGTGGGACTGCACCTCTTGTAAGTGGGGTGATAATACCTGTATGCCTTGCTGTCAGCCTCATCTTCTGGCTCACCTTGCCCTGTGGAGTAGCCCCACTCTTGCTGCCCCTCAAAAATGAGACCACATTGTTTTATCTGCAACGTCAGGCCTGGGGTTTGCATTAGGATTGATACATTTGTGCATTTGTCTACATTTGTCAGTGTTGGAAGATGTATGTCAGTTAAATTAATTGTGCTCCTCCTCTCAAAAGACTAAAGTAGAACTGGCAAAGGATTATTCAGGAAATCAAAGGTGTGGAGTAGCTTCTATATAAGAAACAACTAAAAATGCTAGGGCTCTTCAGCTTAGAAAGGAGATGACTGATATGAAACAAGCCTCCAAGTTGTGAATGACCTAGACACCATCAAATAAATGTAGTGCTGACAGATTCAAAAGGAAGAGAAGGACATGGTTCATGACACAACATGTCAACAAGTTTTGGAAATACTTGCCAATAGGCTGTAGAGTCTGAAAGCTTATAGGTATTCAAAAGAAAACAAGGGATGAAAAATAAAAGGGGGAAAAAACTCTACCAAGGCTTACTTACTTCTAAGACAGTTTCTTCAATGATTAAAATCTCCAAGCTACAAATCACCAGCTGTTTGAAGCATCATTACATGCTTGCTCTGTTCTCATACACTTTCCTAGGCATCCGCTAAGGCCCCCGCCAGACAGGATGCTGGGCTAGACGGATGTCTGCTCTGACCTGATACAATTGTTTTAATGTTCTTAGCACCCCCCGGTCGACACTAAGGAGTCATTTGTGCTGTCAGGATTTGTCTGTGGAACAAGGACTTACTGTTTTGAATCTCTGGGGGGAAAATAGGAAGTGTCATTTCCTGTAAAGAATTCTGTCCAGTTTCTTTCAGTTCTGCAGTACTTGGAGAATGAATAAAAAAACCTCCTTTTTTTTAACTCTTACCTACAAATTCGGGGTTTTGATAATCAGTATAAGATGGATATTTCCAACAATTTAATTTCTGAAAATAAGTAACATTGTATAGATAATTATTAATTAAATAAGACATTTACAAAGTTTCCCATCAATAATCTCAGTTCTATCCAGGGTGCACGCTATTTGGAGCTATCCTGGAAAAGAATACCAACGTATATTTTGTACTGAAAGGTAACACTTGCTCTCTGTCCCTTCTGGTGTGTTCCTGTACTTCACTGGGCAGACTAGATAAACAAACGGAATGAGGGCTGAACTGGTTCAGCATGTTTGTCACTTGATTGTTTCAACTGTATGTGCCCACAGAAGAAATAGAAGAGAGAGTGTCTGTGGAGAGGTGAAGATGCAAGCCACTATTCTTGTCATCATTAGTCCATTTTCCATTCTTTGAGTAGAGTGGAATACAAACTTCCATCTTCCATCTTTTCAACTGAGTCATCTATGCCCTGTGGGAGATCAAATGAGCATTTAAAAGGGGAGGGGGAAGCTAATTTGAGGAGATTATTAGGGACCAGATGCCAGAAGCATATTGTAGGGGGGGTGAGTATAAAAATAGAGCAAGCTATTCAGGCAGTAGTGATTAATATAATGTACAGAAAGAAGCAGAGAAGAGTGAGAAGGCAAAAGGGCAGTTTGGTTTATTTAGAATGAGCTCTTTATATCTCTGAATGAAGTGATCCAATGCACTAATACATTTAAAATTAATAAATTTTAAATAATTACATTTAGTTTAATTAATAATAAATCTATTCACATAAATTTACACAAATTATCTTGCACTTTGCTGTAAAGGTAAGAAGGTAAGAGTGGTATTAACACAGGAAGTTTAAGAGTGTATATGACACCTTTCTCACTGTCTCAAGGACACAGACATTTATTTTTATTATCTAGCTTAAAAACAAACAAACAAACAAAGATAGTTTCTGATAAGACAAATTAAGGAAGAAGGTTTCAAAGTGTCTCATGCCACACAGCAAATATAGACCTATACAGCAGTGTAGACTGAAAAGTGCCCCACATTGTGGAGTGGGAGTGGAGGAGTTAGACACCTTTCATATAGGTTTGAAAGACTGCTGGAAGGACACAGGATGGGGAGAGGAACTGCATCAAAACCAGTATTATGTCATTGTAGTTGTGTTCTTGCATTGAAGGGATGTAAAGACACCAAAAACATGACATTGCCCTAGCAGTGCATATCCTCTTTTGCATCTCAGTAAGTAACTGGGTTACCATAAAGAGACGTTCAGCCTTAGCAGTTTGGAAATTACTTTTCTTTCACCATAATGTAGGGGAGATACCCCTTGGTGCTGTGAGATATACCTGTTGTTTTGCATACTCATAGATCTTCCTGTTGGAAGGGACATCTGGAGCTCTTTTGGTCTAACCATCCTGCTCAAGTCATGGCTACCTTAAATTTGTTTACTCAGGACCTCATCCAGTCCAAATATTAATATCTCTAAGGTGGAGAGTCCACAGCCTTTCTTAGAAACTTGCTTTAGTTCTTATCAGCCTTCAAAGTAAAAATGCTTTCCTTCAGCCTAGTGTGAGTTTTCTGTGTTGCAACTTATGCCCTTTGCCTCTTGTGTTTCCAGTCTCCACTTCTGAGAAGAGTCTGGCTACATTGTCTCTATAACCCCAACAGTGAGATATTCCATTAACCTTCTCAGGGGCAAATAAACCCAGTTCATAGCCTCTTCTTGTGCATCATGAGCTTCAGGTCCATAATGAAGTGGTGGCTCTCCACTAGACTGGCATCAGTGTGGCAACACCTTTATTGTACTTGGTAGCTCCAAACTGGAAATGACCCCACAATCATTAACAGGCAATTTACCCTCAGCTTAATCCTAAACGCTGACAGAATCTTCCCACTTTATAGCAAAAGCACTCATTTTCATACTGAAGTCAAAAGCAACTGCAAAACTTGTAGCACTTGCTGCTCTTAACCAGGTTTTCAGCCAGTGGAGAAGCTGCCCCTTACTTAAAATCCTTAGAAATCGCCAGCTCCTTCAAGAGAGTCTTTCCAACTTTGAAAATGATGTTCTCTTTCTTGTCTGTGAAATATTTTCAAAGAACTGCTTGCCTCTTTCTCATACATCCTACAATAGTAATATCACAGAATTCTTCCTCCTGTCCCGTTCAGGTAACAAGATGTTACCGCACTCTGCAGTTCACTTGTCCTAGGAAGCATAACAAATAAGAATGTTTACTATCTTACTCTCTTACTCTTCCTCATACTACAGAACCAGAAGGAATATTATAATTAATACATTCATTTTTTTTATAAAGTGCAATTAAGACTGCTAATTTGGAAAAAGCTTCTTATTTTGCTTCCCAGATAAGATGCAAGAATCCAGCTGTTCAGAAAACTGTTAATTGCTTAAATTTTTTGACAGTGCTTTTCAATTTAGAAGCAAGATCTTAGATCTCTGCCAAAGGAAAGGTCAGTTGCTTAGTCTTTTCTCATGTACTTATGAGGCAGTATCTCTCTGCATTTATATCACTGAGATCAGAGGGTTTATATATATATATATATAGTAACAAAGCATGTTTTTATTTTGTTTGGAAATATTGTAAAAGTAGTAAGTAGTTCTTCATTAGGATTTTAATCTGTTGTAGTAGTAGTGAAGCTGGAGGTGATTCTAAGCCATTCTTCAAAATACTTTTATGCATTTTCTGAGTGAAAGTGATTACTGTTATAGGTTATCTACAACACAGCTGGCATACAAGAGGATAAATACTGCCAGCATACATATTTCATGGATGTTGAAGTAAAAGATTAGCAATATAATCTGCAATAGCATATTGGGAAGAATCACTTCTCAGAATTTGCAAAGACCACACTGTTTTCAACTCTAATGGATGTATATGTTTCAATAAGTTCTTGCAACATTATGTCAGTTAGATAAATACAATGGTGTTCAAATCCAGAATATCATTTCTATATTTAACATACACTTAGTAACTTTTCTGTATTTGTACTCTGTGTGGCCCAGTAAGGTCAGGTTTTCTCATTATGTTTTATGATCACCCTGAGGCTTCTGTATTATGCCCTTTAGCTCTATACCATTACAATTCAGTCTCCCCTCAGCAGTCCACTAATAAAAACACAGTTTGACTCTAAAGAGAATTGTAAGTTTCAGTGACAAGTAATATGGAAAGATAACACTTAGCCCTCCAGAAGACAAAGGAGAACCTGGAAGAATGACCGTTATCTTGATTTTAGGACACTCTTATGAGATGATTAATGATCAAAAAACAGCTGTGCTGCTTTATACGAGCAGAGTAACCAGCTCTGAATTGTTTAAGTACATTGGTTTATGTGCATTCATAGCATAAGAGCTTGATCAGCTATACTTTCCATCCACAAATGGAGCTTGCCTACCTGAACATGTAAGGAACAGGTAACCCGAATTTAGGGTTGGAGAACAAAGCCCTGTGCTCCTTCCTGTGCTAAAAAACTATCCTCAGGTGGTATACACACACAAACAATGTTTAATTAAGTGCCCCCCCACCCTCAGTATAAATTCTGCAGCAGCACAGTTCCACTGGGTACATTTGCAGCTGGAAATTTCATCAGCCAGAGTCTCTGCCATCTCCATGTTATGTAGTGATGTCACATTAGTCATTCTGTTAAAAAGAAACTGACAATAAAAACATTTTACAAGCAGAGAAGTGTAAAAAATCTTCTTAGCTGCTGTTGCAGGGAGACTGTTTTAGAAGAGCTGTGTGAATCTCCAGTGAGTAAATAAGAGGAGCAAGAAAACTCTGAGTAAGAAAAAGGATGCATGTAAAAAAACTTGTGATGATGAAGAATCTGCGGAAAGGAGAAAAGAAGCCTTAAACAGCCAAATACTGAGAAAAAGTATGTTAGAACACCAGACTGAAACCCAGTGGGGCACAGCACAGCAATTCTACCATGTTTAAGTGTGTCAGTTTAATACCTGAAAATTAAGTATAAACTGAGCATGAGTCAGTTCAGTACCGCTGCCTCATCCAAGTAACGCACCTCAGTCCTCAGAGAAAGACTAAGTAGAAAATTGCTCATTTTAAAAGCCATTAGAGAAACACATAGGGAAGCAAGCAGGGTTCAGAAAGTCCAGACTTATGTGTTGCTTTAGACTCTGATTCCCAGTGTGGGAACAACATTCCCAGCTTTGCACAGATCAGTCTTGACACCAGACCAAGCAGTGTGCGTCAATAGAAGCATGGTGCATGCAGCAGCCACATCACCAACATGCACGACTCACGCTGGATATGAGAAGCCATCTTCTGTAAAGGAACTGAGCCTCATCAGGCATCTTTCTTTGCTTTACCCTCATAACTACATTATTTACTTTATCAAGTGTTTGCATTGTCAACAAGTCTCGGCTAATATCGTATTTAAAGTTCAAACTTGAATGTCGAAGACAGTTCTGTGAAAGGCTGTGGAAAGGCAGGTATTTCCCTGCAGCCTGTGGAGTAAGGAAAAGTGTAAGGAGTCAGGAGCGGCAGAGAGGAACTGTTATGTGCTGACCACAGCTTCCCATTCTCCATCCCCCGCACTGCTCGTGGGGGAGGAATTGAGGAGTCAGGAATGAAGGGGTGAAGCTGAGCCTGAGAAGAAGGCAAAGGATAGGGGGAAGGTATTTTAGTTTTGTCTTTCTTTTTACCATCCTACCCTGTATTTAATTTGCAATAAATTATATTTAGTTTAGGCACAAATCAAGGCTGGTTTTCCCATGACAGTAATTGGTCAGTGATTGCCTTGTCTTTGTCTCAACCCATGAGCGACTCCATCTTACTTTCCTCTGTGTGCTATTGAAGAGGGGGAGTGAGAGAGCAACTGGTGGGAGCCTGGCAGTCAGCCAAGGTCAACCCCCCACAATAATAATAAATTAAACCAATGTTTAGCATGACGGATTTTATGACATCTATCTCAGTTGAGCATAACTCATAATTTGTTGAAAGGAAGCCTGAGGAAACTCCTTCTGCATTGAACTCCCTCTCATTGCTGCTCTGTCACCTAAGAGATCTACAGCAGCAACTTTTACCTATTGGATAGTTAAGTAAAAGAAAACCTCCACGATGTGCCTTTCCAGCATTGTAAAGAAAACCAGTGAGTGCTTAGTAGAACAACATTTAGGAGTCTTTTTTGAAAATTCCACTGGAGTAGTGAAAGGCCCTTTACTCACAGAAGACAGGGTTGTTTAACCTTAGTATGGTGCATAACATAGTATGTCATGCAGCGCATAGACATAGCACTACATGGCAGAAGCTCTAGGCATGTATTACCAGGCATTGTGATACTTTTACTGCTACATCCACATTTTTAGTTTCTTTGCTTTTGAGCTTACCTATGGCAATACAGTTAGCTCACCCCTACCTGCAATCAGAAGAGGAAACAGTTTCCTGAGTAAGCATATCTTAGTTTAAATAAGTTGTTCATATTTTCCTTTTCTGGCACAATCTCATTGCTCACTCACCAGCTGAATGAGTCATAAAAGCCAGTTAGAATCAAGAGTTAATGTTAAAATGCTTTGGCATTTCCACTGCCACGTTTAATACATTTGCAAAGGAAATGATACATTGCCCATCCCTTTTTCTCAAATTACTTAAAAATTTATCTTAACTATACTCTATGAGGTCAGACATGCAAGAAAACAGGCTGCTGTTGATACAGAGGAAATAAATCTCAGGGAGTAGCTTGCTTGGGTTTTTTTTGGTGGTGGTGCTGGGTTTTTTTAGTTTAATTTGCCAGAGCTGACAGATAAATTATTCCTGCTCAGGAAACAATCAGATAATGAGGAAAAGCCTGAAGCTTTTAAACACAGCACCTCTACATCCTTCAGTGGGATTTGTGGTAATGACCAGCAAGTTTCTGGCAAGTTGCCTCTTGCAAGAATGTCATTTACTTACTTTAGAATGGAGTATGAGTCTGGAGGTGGTATTTTAAAATAATTAATAAAGAACAACTACTTCTATGGGCATCAAGTTCTGTTTCCAGCACTGAAAACAGACCAAGAACCTGCATTTTCCTGGCAACAGCATCAGCAGCATCTTGCTAATGTCCCACTAGCAAGGAGTGTCTTTGCAAGACTGGGTGTAAGTAGTCCTGAGCTTGCTCTGTGTGCTATCAAAAATTACTCTATGTTGGTATTGCTCTGGGCTGGGGTACTAAATCAAGCACAGTCAATCCTATTAGGACTGTATAACATCCAGACACAAGCTGTGTCACATCTGAACTGCTTCAAGAGAAGTTGTAGGTGTATTGGGACCTGCTCATAAAGACTGTCCTCAAGTAGCTCTCTGGGGGACCTGGAAAAATGCACCTAAAAACTCTTCTGAAATTCAGAGGGGAAAAAGAAAAAAGGAAAGGAAAGGAAATGGAACATAAGGAAGAATATTTCTGTATTTTGTCCGTTTCAAATATGAAATGTGTGGTATTTACACATACTAAATAAATATTTTTCCACTAGGCTTCTGCATCAGACCAATTTATCAATATGATAAAATTCAAATTCTACTTTTTGTTATCAAACTCAGCAGACAGGTTCAAAATGTGTGTCAGATGTGGAAAGAGATCCGATACACAAAAACTTCATATAACTTAAAGTGTTCCATATTTGCATCATGTTAGGTAGCAAGAACATGAATTGTGGGAAATGCATTTGTTTTGTTTTGTTTAAAGAAATAGGGTAGCGATGCGTTAACTGCAAAACCCCATTTTTCCCAAGCTTCTTTAGTCATGAAATACCCTTCATATAATAATATAATGTCTTGTATAATCTTGAATACCTTAACAAGTTGCAATTTCAGTCATTTTGGCTTTCAATACTTGCTGTCTTGGAAAGAAGAGCTGTTTCAAATAAGACATGAGATGAAAGGAGTGAATGTGGAGCAAGGTTCCTTAAATAAATGACCTTTCAACTTAGGACAGACATGGTTATTATTTAATTGGCAAAAAAGGGTAGATTATGAATATTTAATTAACAAGACTCCAGCACAAACCAGAGGCTAAAACAGAGACAGACAGATCATGGTCTGTGATTATACTGCTCTTTCTCCTATTAATTAGAACCCTATCCATACTCTTTTTTTTTTGGTGTTTATACTGTCTCTTATGCTAATTGTAGTTTTAGCTTTCCTTATGGAACTGTAATCTACATTTTATAACATTGTATGCTTTAGCCATTCATCCTCTTGTAGCTCCCAGTCCATATGTTTTTAATTAGATTAATCTGTAACTGGGTGGTTATATTAAGTCTTGGAGTGTTTATAGCTGGAGTTATATCCCTGTATTTTTGATTATGTTATCAAGCCTTTCTCAATAAAATTAGTAATTATTTACAATTTCTTTAAAAAGGTGACAGGAGAAGGGGATTGATTACCTTATGCAGGTAACTTTTCTTTCTTATCTATTCCTGTTACAATAAACTAGTCTCTGACTCAACACTAGGCTTCATACTATTCCACTATCAACTATATCTAAAATTTTCTGGAGTCATCTCATGAACCAATGGCAAAATAATTGGTAGTGTTGTATACATTCCTCTTACATGTAGACTAGCCAGCCGTTTCAACACTTAAACATGAAAGACAGCACAACAAGGAACGTAAATTGTCTGTATCAGTGGGTTTGAAATTTGTCTTCAGTTCAGACTGGAAATGTTAAGTTTGAGAAAATCGACATCATACTCCTTGCCAATTCCTCTACCCAATGGCCATCTTCAATGGTACTGGGCTACTTCTGGTCTTCTCTGTGGTGAATAGCTGTCATCTGCTTCTCCCTTATAATGTTTCAGCAGATGGCGAAGCCTTCTGACTGTTTTCCTAGGACTTGTGTAAGAAGGTCAGTGTTTAGCACTGTGCTGCTCCAGAAGTCTCACACATGGGATGGAATAACTCTGTACAGCAATACAGGCTTGGCACCAACTGGCTAGAAAGTAGCTTTGCAGAAAAGGAGTCGGGAAACCTGGTGTACAACAAGGTTTTTAAGTAAACATACTGAAACTGCAATCCCAGAAGAGCAAGAGCCCGAGTGAAAGTCAGAGAGAGCCAAAAGATTAAGAGTCCCTCATTAATATACTGGACTTGATGTGATATGATATGGAATCTCCCATTGGCATACGCAAATGCTTATTAATTTAAATATTCCTCACCCCCTTAGATCTTGTGCTTGTAGACTAACAAAACACAAAGTCCTTCACTTCCAGCAACAAAAATGCAAACACTGGTATGTTGTCAGTGTCCCTCTCATAACAAATCCCAGGCTGAAAGCAAAACGCAGCACTATTCTAGCTACTAAAAAGAAATCCAACTCTGTTCCAGCTAAAAACCAGGACAATATAATGTCCTTTAACACATGTGTTTCAGGAAGTTTAATCATTTTATTACAGAATATAAGCTATTACTTGGTGAATAATTTTAATTAAACTGGTAGAATATCACTGAAAGAGAAATATAGAAAAAAACAGATTCTTAGTTCTTACATAGACCTTAGGCTGGTGTATTGTTATTCTGTTACCTCCACTGAGACTCAGCAGAATAAAGATTATAATAACTAAGGAAAAGGTGCAGAGAGAAAAGTATACAATTCCATGCAGTATTGTCTGCCTCAGAGTAAAAATCTTCCCTGGGAAGATGAAAAAAATGATGTTGTATTAGCTGGCTGGTTCAGAACTGTTTTTGTACCCTAATGAAGGCAATTCTGGAATTATGTGTCACTCATCTTGGGTGGAAGGGGTAATTTATATAAACTTATCTCGCTGGTTATGGGCAGTTATTGTCTGTCACAGGCTTTGAAAAAAAGATTGGCCTGTCACTGAGACAGACATTGGAAAGCAGGATGACATATACAGAAGGGAGGAGTCAAAATACATATGTTTCTTAACTGCAACAGCTTTAACATAACATACTAAGATATAAAACATGGAATCAAACAACATTTAACAATGGAGCATTACCACAGCAAATCCAGGAAATATTATAAATAATTTTGCTGTCATAAGCATGAGTTCATACTGGTTACATAACTATTTAATTGCTTGTGTCATTAATGTGATCTTTACTATTAATTACTATTACTATTACTATTACTATTACTATTACTATTACTATTACTATTACTATTACTATTACTATTACTATTACCATTATTTTATTACAATTTTAACTTTATATTTTAACTGTAATATCATTATTACAAATTTTACAATTATATTACATTTCTAATGTTCTTATAATTAAAAATTATAATATTATTAACATAGGTTTACTTCTATCCATGTCAATAATATTTCACACATAGTTATATTTTCAAACATTTTTATTAATGATCTGAAATGCCAGACTGGGAGACTGTGATGGTTAGGATGAAGACTGAACTGTCAGTGGCAGAACATGACTCAGAGCAACCTGAGACAGGGTGGCATGACAAACTCTCAGAGCATTTTTGAAAGAAACCAGAGTCAAATTATAAGGTACAAAATGTGGCTGCTTACGGTTATTTCAAACATTCTCAGTAAAGTGGCCATTGAGGCAAAATTAGTGAATGACTAGACACTGAAGCAGTTAAGAAGTCCTCTGGAAAAAATAAAAGTTAGAGGGAAACATTGACAACTTACTGCAAATTTTTTTCTACATTTTCCACAGAAATGTGAAAATTTCAGAGTGAAAGTCAGATTGTGAAAAGATTAATATGAAACACAGGCTTCTTCTGCATGAATGAAGGGGTACCAGCATTGGAAAGGCAGCAGAACAAAAGAAAAAAGGCAGATTAAAAATGTGGAAAGATTTCATTATGTCTCAGAACAAGAGGAACAAAAGCCAGATATATTTCTTTCAGAGCACTTGTATGAACATTTGAAACATATAATAGAAAAATGCAGCCAGTAATGATCTTGTATGCACTTTATCAGCTGCTGTTGCACATTTCACAAAGAGAATTTGTCTCCTATGGGAGATGTAAGTTTCAGGTTGTGACAACAGTGTCTGTTTTATTTGCTAGCACTTGGTCTGTGCATCTTTAACAAGAGGTGGCTGGCTGAAGATTGCCTGCTGGAGATCATCCTGAGCTGGGAGTGCCTTGGTCTGCTCCAAAATAATGCCAGAGCTGCCAGGGCTGGGAGAGAGGCAACAAGGAGATGGGAGTTTGTAACTCACACTGGCTGCACATTGGTAGGTACATATAGGTACAGCAGGTTTATTCAGAGCTGAAGGTTGCACACTTTTTTCATAAGCCTATACTGCTTTCCAGTCCTATTCTTATTTCATCCCTGCTTCACAACTTTCCTTTGGGGTAGTCAGATTATACAAGCATCAGTTTTGCAGCTGCCCATATATCACATAAACTGTGTCTGTTGGAGTCTGTCAGCAGCAAGAGTTACCCATAGTTTCAGCATTTTTCTGCAAAATGTTAGTAATAATTGGGAAAGGGACAGGGTATGTTCCCAGAGCTCCTCATGAAAACAATGGGAATTTGAATAGTTCAACTGTGTGAGATCACAGAATCATAGAATCTCGTGAGTTGGAAGGGACCAACAAGGATCATCAAGTCCAACTCCTGTCCCTGCATAGAACAATCACAAGATGCAGACCATGTGTCCGAGGGTGTTGTCCAAATGTTTCTTGAATATTGTCAGGCTTGGTGCCATGACTGTCTCCATGGGGAGTCTGTTCCAGTGCTCCACCACCCTCTGAGTAAAGAACCTTTTCCTAATCATCATTTGAGTCCATTTGATTATTGACTTTTTCTTAGTCTTGACTACATCTTGAATATATCTGTGGAAAGCCTAGGGAAGGGTGTGATTCTGTCCAAACGAGCAAAGTAAATGAATGAGAACAGCCATGGGAGTGAAATCCCAGAGAAGCCCCGATTCAGTCATCTCTTTTCTAATGGTTTGCAGACAACATGCTTTTACTGTTCTGATTCACCAATTATGGGATATTTCACTTCTGCTTTTCCAGAGTGATGTGGTAGGAAAGGGAACATGTTCACTGCTCCTTGTGACACTTGGGTTCTGTTCATTACAAATCAGTTCTAGATGAGATAGAAAGTAACAAGAACTGAAGCTTTCAGGAAGAGGGAATGGCACAGCTCATACTATTTCCTCGTCTCCTTTGTACCATTTGCTAAATGCATAATGAGATCTGTTAAGAATCAGATAATATTATCTATACACAGAAGTCTTTGTAGTATGATGCATGTGAGGCTAAGTGTTTTTATCTAGAAATAGCAGCATTACATTTATAAAAATTTAATGTTTGGAGTCAGCCGTGTAGCTACATTCCCAAAATGCTGAGTAAACAAAACCAGAACACTTAGTCAGTATGCCTTGTACACAGACTGTAGGCAGTATCAGGTTTAACTTATGACTGAATGCTTACTTTCATTAAGATATTTCATCAAAATACATTCATACCCACAGCACATATATGTGCATGTTAAAATTCAGTACATTTTTAAAGAAGTAAGCATTTTCCCAATTTCTTATTTATTCCTAACTGAATAAAACAATAGTTTCTCTAAAGATGAGGAAAATATCTGTTCTATGTTATGCTGTTTCTTCACAGCTTTAACAGATCTTCATCATTCACTGCCCTAAACAAAACCGCTTTCCAAATCCATTAAACCAACCTCTTCACGCTGCTGCATACAAGGCAGTCATTTATTAGGCTGTCCCTATTTGTTCAGCATTATCTCATCTGTTTGTCCTATGGGGTGTCAATTATCTAACTGTAGCCAGTCCAGTACATTGATTTCACCTCTTGAATGTAAAGGCTTAAGATAATTTCTCTTCACAGTGGAACAAGGCTCTGTTGCTTCCAGTATCTGATGCCTATTTCATCTAAGGCAGATGCTTGGAGTCTCTGAGTAATACTTCCTTTTACTTGAATGCATTTAATTTAGCAGTCTTTCACAGTTGTTTAATTCATCCCAGCTAGTTAATGAACATTCATAAGACTAGTAGAGATATATTTTTCCTCTAAAAATCAGTAAAATTAATGTATTAAAAATGGTTTCACCAACCCTTGTTACTAAGATTCTTCAATGCAATTTGAAAATTAGTTTGGGAGTGAGCACGAGTTCAGAAACAATATTAAAAAGAAGTACTTTATAGCAAAACATACCAGTCAGCAAAATCTGAAGAAAAAGGAGGAGCCTACAGACTAGAGGAACCTCTAAATAGTAGACTAATATTTTTTTCTAATATATACTGCTCAGTCTACGTATGACAATCTCACTTAGGTGCTCCTCCAACAAAATTCTGAGATTTCATATCCATAGTCCTTATTAACCTAACATTGGTATTTGCCATATTTTTTCCAACAATACAGCACAGTTCAGTTAAAGACTGAATTTACTGAAGTATGGGTTACACAAACAGCTTTCTGGAAAATATGTTTTTTGAGCAGGGATGAGGATCTCTGGGATCCCAAGGATGGATATTCTCCTTCAGGGACATCTGTGACACCAATTCCCCACCTGGCAAGCACAACTTCAGTTGGAAAATGCTTGCTGAATTTCAGAAAGAATAGAGCAGCACCTCCCTCTCTCCTTCCCCTCCTCAGGAAGCTGTAGAGAGCCATGAGGTGGCCCTCAGCCTCCTTTTCTCCAAACTAGACAAGCCCAAAGTCCTCAGCCTCTACTCACGGGAAATTCCTTCCAGCCCTTTCATCAGATCTGTTGCCTTCTTCTGGATGCATTCAAGGACCTCAACATCCTTCCTCAGTGGTGGGGCCCTGAACCACATGTAGTACTCAAGGTGAGTACAGTGGTATAATCACCTCTTTTGATGGGCTGGTTGTGCTGTGTCTGATGCAGCCCTGGGTGCCGTTTGCCCTCTTGTCTGACAGGACACAGCGCCGGCTCCTACTGAGCCTGCTGTCGACCAGCACCCCAGATCCCTTTCTGCAGCCACCCCTCCCCCAGCTGATACTTGTCCCTGCCATTACTCCATGACAGGAGCAGAATCCGGCATTTCAACTTGTTAAACTTCATCCCATTAATCATTGCCCCATGCTCCAATCTATACAGAACCCTCTGCAAGGCATCTTGTCCCTCAGGAGAGTCAACAGCATCTCCCAGTTTGGTATCATCAATAAACTTGCTAATGGTACCTTCAACTCCTGTATCCAGATCTTTGATAAATATCTTGAACAGACTGGCCCTAGAGTTGAGCCTTGTGGAAAACCACTGGTGACTGGTCAACAGCCAGATGTAGCCCCATTCACTAAAACTCATCGAGCTCTACCCTTCAGCCAGTTCTTCACCCAGTGCA
>NW_010309832.1:0-3517 GCF_000700745.2 Antrostomus carolinensis | reverse complement strand
ACTTTTTTCACTCTTTTCACTTTTATTTTTCTTTTAAATTTTATTTATGTTCTTTTTCTTTTTCATTTTATTTTTTAATTTCTTTTTCCATTTTTATTTGTCCATTTTTATTTTGTAGTTTCTTTTTCCATTTTTATTTGCTTTTTCTTTGATTTGATCACTTTTATTCTGGGGCAATTATTTTACAGAGTTGAGTGCAGCTCAGTTTGACAACTCACAAACAAAACTCTTACACCTCCCTCCACCTTTTCCCATTAACAATTCCAAGATCTGGATTATAAATTGTAAATATTTATAAATCTCCCCATTTTCCTGTGAAAATTTGCCTTAGTTTTTGTTTATTTCCCCAGGAATCCAGAACATTCCCAGCTGGTTGTGTTTATTCAGCCAGAATTAGGAGGAATGCTTCCCTCTTCGCTAGTGGAGACGGTGTTACCCACCAACCTCATCAACCTCATCAGCGACACGAGAGCTGCGCTGCAAAGCTGGAAAGACCAAAACTAAATGGAAGTGGGTGAAAAATAATCAGTGTTTAAATCACGTGGATCTTTTCTTTTAATTTAAGTTTATTTTAATTATTTTAATGTATCAATTTAATTGTTCAAATGGTGAATCCTGGTCTTGAGAACGACACAAGAATTGACACTGAGGTGCCATCCAAGTACAAAATGCTGCTTTTAATGCAATCAGGTGAAGTTTTGTAATAATTTTGCACTTTATACACAAAAAAATTATATATATTTATATATACACACACACAAGAAATTGGTGATATCACAAATTATAAGTGTGAAATATTTTGCCAGAGCTTTAAGAGCAATTCTTACCTCAATTTCCCCTCGAAACGAGCGACCGTCTTGCGTTCTACAGACTAAACGTGTCGATTAACTCTGTGTAATTAACAATTATTAATTAACTCCGTGTAATTAGCAGTTATTTCACTCTTTGGGAATTAAATATTTGAAGGAATTTGTATGTGGCATCTCATTAAAAGCTGCTCTTTATACACAGAGTTGTTGGGCATTTTTTGAAACCTAAATGATTTTTATACGCTGAGTCATTTCCAGGAGGAAGTTGGGGATGATTCACTTAAAAATAACATTTCTCATTACCCCTTTATTATTTTTGATATCTTTAATTACTAGTTAATTGCACCTGAATAGCAATTTCCATCAAAATCACAGAAACTGCTGGAAATGAAAGAATAGTGTGAAAATTTATTTAATCTCTGCTCAATCCTCTCCCAAGTTGTTAGAAACAATTAACTGCGTACGTAGTGTAACTTAATGCAAATTAAAGTAAAAATTCCCTTCCCCTTGGAATTCTTATTAAGGTATTAATAAATATTAACATATATTTGCATATTTTTTAGGATAACTAGAGATTTATCAGCTCAGTGTCAGTTTAGAAGGAAGAATAAGACAGACAAAGAAAAATAAGACAATAAAACAGAGTCACCAGCAGGTTTAACATCAAAAAATGTCCAACATATCTTTTTACTACTCACATATTTCAAATTTCCAGACAACTTTTCCCAATTAAAGTGCTTCCAAGTGCTGATTCCTTATTAGGAAAAATGTTTTTCACTGTGGTTTAAAATACTTCAGCAAACTGTTAGACTGCGATAAAGCCGGCGCTGCGTTCCTCCGTCCTTTCTTGGAGACACACGGTGCTGGGTTCCTTCTGCCTTTCCTTCTTTCAGGAGGTTTATCCCTAAAATTCTTGGACACAGATTCCTGATGTTTCCATCCAGCTAGTAACTCTTCTTGCACATCTGCAGGAAGTTCATAAAAAGTCTTGGTATCGATATCAGGAGGAAATACAATTCCTTGCTCACAAGTTTCACCTTGGGGTGTTTCAATCATCTGCTGATCTTCATCCCGCCTGGGAACACGCACAACAGTTGGGTTGGCTCCAGCTTCCAGAGATGCTCCAGAGTCTCCTCCTCTGAAGTTCCAAGAGTCAGTAGGTTGGTTTTCCACACTTCTGGGACACTCGGGAGAAGAAGCAGCTGTGGAGCTGTGAGCCAGGACAGTCACAGATGGATGAGGTGATGTGAGATCACCTTTGGAGCCTGGATCCCTCTTCAATCCCTTAAAATTGAGGGAGGGGCTGGAAATCTCTTCCACAAAACACCCGGATGGCTGAGCTGAAACGTTCTCAGGAGGGATCTCTTCTGGTTCCTCAGAAAGAATTGCTTGATCTGGAAATTCCCTGAAGATATCCTGCTGCTTTTCTCCAGGAGCTAAAGGAAAAGGCAAGTCAAGAACTCCTGCTCTTTGAATATCCTTTTGTTTCTCCTCTGGAAGTTGCCTCGTTTTTGGAGTTGAAGTTCTCTCACAGTTCTGTTGCCAAGAAGAATTTCCCTCACTTGGTGAAAAATCCACTTCCTGGGGCAAAAAATTTATGGAAGAGCATACAAGTGAAATAAAAGTATGTTCTGAGTAATCATAGACTCATGGAATGATTTGGGTTGGAAGGGCCCTTAAAGCTCATCCAGTCCCACCCCCCCTGCCAGCAGCAGGGACACCTTCCACTAGACCAGGTTGCTCAAAGCCTCATCCAGCCTGGCCGAGAACACTTCCAGGGAGGAGCAGCCACAGCTTCTCTGGCCAACCTGGGACACTGGCTCACCACCCTCACACCAAACAATTTCTTCCTCACATCTCAGCTCCATCTCCCCTCTGCCACTTTCAAGCCATCACCCCTTGTTCTCTCACTCCCTGCCCTTGGCCAAAGTCCCTCCCCAGCCTTCCTGGAGCCCCTTCAGGTACTGGGAGGCCACTAGAAGGTCTCCCTGGAGCCTTCTCTTCTCCAGGCTGAACAGCCCCAACTCTCTCAGCCTCACAGTGAAGAACAGTAAAAATTCACGATGTGAACTAATGTGGAAGTTACTCAATTTCTGTATGATGAACATTCAGCAGCGTCTCCCCGGACTGTGTGACACAAGCAAGTCGGGAGGGAGGAGGTTTGGTGGGGAATGTGAATTTAGGTTCATTAAAGAATGGACTCTTGAGATGAATTTTTAGACTGAAGAATGGAGAGGAAGAGAAATAATCGCTGGGAAAATATTGTAGTAACAGGAACAAGGTCAGTTCTAAGGCAATTTAAGGAGATTTTAGTCGAAGGTAGGAGATGCTTCAGTGTGATGATACCTGAAGATATTTGTTATTTCACAAGTGCTAAATAAAGGGCACATTTGCTGGGTTAACAGCCAAATTCAGCAATGATTTATTAAAAACTGTAAGTTTTGATTTCTCCCTCAGTGAATTCTCTTCTCTTCAGCTAAGGAGCTTGAGAACCTCACAGGCTGTTCTACTCAAAACAATATCTCTTTTAAGCAGTAAAAATCTCATGAAAAAAAAAAATCAAATGACACAACATCTGCTCAGAAGAGTCCAAATAAATCTTCACTTTTACCAGGTGAATAAAATTTTTATTAATTTAAAAAATTAAAACCCCTAAAACTTAAAACTTTAAATTTTTTTAAAAAAATTTTAAGTGATCCTAAAAATTC
>NW_010309831.1:0-4146 GCF_000700745.2 Antrostomus carolinensis | reverse complement strand
TGACTAAGCCCGGCCCATTCCTGGAGAACGATCCCAGAGGAGCAACAATCCCGAGCCGAAACCACAATCCGGGAAGAGCGAGAGCCCGAGAGCAAAACCTGTGCGAAGTTTTTTCCCACCCCCCCTTTCCGGTCAGCCCCACATAATATACTAAACACGACGGGATATGATATGGAATATTTCATTGGCACATCCAAATGCCAGTTTGGGGCTTTGCTATTCGCTGTGCTTCTCCCTCCCAGTCCTAATGCAGCTGTGAACCAGCCAAACATGGCGGCCTTGAGCTCCAGCAGCAACTAATGACATTGGTACTTTTATCAATGATGTTCTCATAGCAAGTCTGACCTGAAACCAAAACACGGCTCTTCCAACTACTGAGAAGAAAATTAACTCTAAAAAACCAGGACATGTACAAAGCTGGACGCGTCTCCAAAGGGTTGGTGATCCGCAGGTCGATCCAGGCAGCTGGTCACAGGTTTCTGTGTGTGAGCTGGTCGGTGCAGCTGTGCAAGCAGTGCAAGCACGCTATGGAAGCGCTTCCCAGCGTCCCGTGCCATTCCTGAGGTCAGGAGCATCTCATCACACTCCGTCCCTTATGGCAGGGTAGTGGCGTGATCCAGTGGTTGGGGTGACAGCCCTGCAGGGTGAGGGTGCGAGCTTCTCTTGCCTCTACACGTGTGAAATGTCTGGGAGAGGTGGTGGAGGAGGAGGAGGACTTTCCCAAGCAGGGGGCAAATGCGAGATTAATTGCTATTAGTGTGTTCGATCGTTTGGTTCTATGACATATGGCAAAGCAAAGCTGAATCATAATCCAAACAAAGCTTATTAATGGGATAAAGAATATTACTATAATAAGAGTTTTTGTTAATATTTTTTGCAAATTTAAGGATAGTATCCAGCTAAACAGATTAGAAAGTGAAAATCCAGCAGGAGATGTTGTGGTTTGATGTAACGTTTGTAAATATATGGAAATGGCACGGACCTTGTTGTTCTCCCGTTGCAAGGCTAAAGTGGCATCTGCTGTGCGATTGCCTGTGGCTTCCTTGGTAGCAGACAGATTTTTAAGAATTCTTTCTAGTTCATTTACCCTGAGTCTAGGAATTAAGGTTCTGATTAAATGCCTCCATCTGGAATCATGGGAGGTTCCTCATATACCAGGGCAAAGAGGTGGAGGGTCGTATCTGCACATATGTCAGGTTCTGTATTAACCCCTTCACTTCCCACTGCATGAATGACCACAGGCAGAGGCATTGTGAAATGTGCATCAAACCTTTAATAAATTAAGAAAGAGACAGAGAAATGGGAGAGGGCTGGGGCTGGAGTCAGTGGGTGCAAGTCTCATGTCACAGGGATCTCTGTTCCACACCTTCTTTATCTATCTATCAACAGCAGGAGGGGTGGTGTGGAACACTTTGTCGCCCGGCATCCCTCAGGGCAGGGTTCTGGCTCGCTTGGTGGGCATGTTGTTGCCATCAGGTGCCCCCCACTTGCTGCTGCCCGCTTGCTGCCTGCTGGTCAAAACCACCCGGGGCTGCCTCCGCAGCGCCTCCTCCACCAGTTGGGCCATGAGGGGCAGATGATGTTGAGGGGCAGCTGTGGGGCTCAGCAGAGGGTTCTCCATAGGACCCTTCAGGAGACTCTCTGGAGGACCTTCTGGGTGACCCTTTAAAGGACTCTTCAAGGGACTCTCAGGAGAACCCTTCTGGACACCCTCTGGATGATGCTTCAAGGGACTCTCCAAGGGCCTCTCCAAAGAAGTCTCCACAGGTCTCACCGGCAGCCAGGTGGGGAGGACCGCTGCCACCATGCCCTGCTTCCCCTTGGGATCCAGCAAGGGGGACATCGCCACCCCTGAGAAGGGGTCAGTGTCCCCCAGGTCGCTGTTGTCACTCAGTCACTGGGGCATTGTCCCTCCACCTCGTACTTTGAGAATTTGGGGGTCTAGTTGAGGAAGGCAGTGCTGGTGAGACTGTTGGAGATGTTGAGGACATTGGGGACAGTGTCCTTGTTATCCTCCAAGCCCGTCACTGATGCTTGCTCTGTGGGGCAGCCACCCTTTGCCACATACTTGGAGAGCTTGTTGAAGAAGGCAGTCAAGCTGCAGCTGTTGGGGTCATCAGGGATGGTGTCCTTGCTGTCCCCCAGCATCGTTGCTGCCACTTACTCCTTGGTGCAGCCACCCTCTTCCCTATAATCTAACAAATCAGGGAATTTGTTGAGGTAGCTGGTCAAGTAGGGGATGTTGAGGACAGTGGGGACAGTGTCCTCGCTGGTGCCAGAAGAATCTCTGTGCCTGTGGGAGGAGAGTGGGGCAGGGAAGAGGCCATGGGAGCTGTGCTGTGGGGCAGGCGGGCCCGCTACTGCTCTGAGGAAGGTGGAGGGGCAAAAGCTGGGCTGAGTGGGTGGGAAGGAGGCCTGGGTGTAGGCAGGCTGGTGGATGCGGTGGCAGGAGGGAAGCTGTGGTGGAGGCGGACAGTGAAAGGGAAGGCTGCCCATAGCTCTTTGCTTTTCAGCACGCCCCAGCAGCTCATTTTTTTATTTGCCTTCACAGGTCAGGAGAAGGAGATTGAGCTCTTTGTCAGCTGCTTGAAAGCCTACGAGGATTCCGGACAAAGGCGCATCCTGGCGTTTGAGGGACAGATGGGCTCCGGAAAGAGCCACTAGCTTACTGAACTGGCCTATTTAGGCCAGGTTTCTGGCCACAGGTAGGGGTTTTGGACCTGTAGCTTTGGGACACTCCCCCTGCCTGTCCCCTGACAGCCATGGAACACACCAGCCCCTCTGCCAGTGCCCCTGGCCCTTGGACTGCAGCCTCCCGAAAAAGCGTCATGGAGACACTGGCCCCGGCGTGCTCTGCCCCTGCCTCTGCCTCTTTGGGGAGCTGAGGGTGGCTTCCTGAGCCACGGCCTTTCCTCCTTCACCTCTGGGCCAGGCACAGCCAGAAGGAAAGAGCTCGAGCTCAGTGCTTTTCATCTGACTCCAGACCCAACAGAGAGCAGCGTGGCCTGTCTCAGAAGCCCTGCTTGCCCTTTGCCTGTTTCCCAGAAGGAGCACTGGGGCAGTGTGTTGGTGTCACTTGGCCAGCACTTGGCTGGCACCTAAACACAGCCACTCGCTCACTCTTCCCCCCTACCCCCGACAGGGGAATAGGGGAGAGAACTGGAGGGGTAAGGGTTTTAAATTGAGTTAAAAAAAAAAAAAATAACTGAAATAAAATAAAGCTTAAAGTAATAATGATACTAGTAATAAAATATGCCAATGAGTGATGCACAGTACAATTGCTCACCACCTGTGGAACAAGCCCACCTTGTTCTTGGATAAGGAGCCCAGAGAAGTGACAATCCCCATAGCGAAAACACAATCCCAGAAGAGCAAGAGCCCGAGTGAGAGCCAGAGAGAAAGCGAACCCCCACAAGACAGACCCTCATTAATATACTGAACATGATGTTATATGACATGGAATTCCCCATTGGCATATACCAATGCCAGTCCAGCCTTATTAATTTAAATATTACTCACACCTCCTAGACCTTGCACCTGCAGACCAGCAAAACACAAAGTCCTTTGACTTCCAGTGACAGTTGAAAACATTGATATGTTATTAACGTTCTTCTCATAACAAATCCCATGCTGGCACCAAAACACAACACTATTCTAGCGTTTAAAAAGAAACCTAGCTCTGTCCCAGATAAAAACCAGGACACCCTATTGGAATGAATCTCACCTTGGTAAGAAAACCGTTGCAACATGATGACCTGAGTCAATTGCTAAAGCAAGTTTGGAACAACAGAAAAAGAACCCTAATTACCATCCTTCATGATGCAGAGAAGATACACCATGTCCTAGAAAGAGGGAAGAAAGATGGAGAACATCACTGGTGGGAAACTCTTTTTGGCTGGTCACCCATTGCAACTGGAATTTTGAAGTTGATGCTGCATCCAATGGCAGTTCTGTTAGCTTTGACCTTGGTATCTTTATCACTTTGAACAATTCTGCATATCAAAGTTTGGCAAAAGATGAAATAAATTATGTCAGTCCAACATGTACAATGCATACAATCAACTGATTCTGTATGTGAAATGGTATACACTTACGGACGTAAAGGCCTGAGCCATAGCTGGGCCACAAACTCCTCTAGTTTCCATC
>NW_010309830.1:0-7795 GCF_000700745.2 Antrostomus carolinensis | reverse complement strand
CTCTGGCCCAGCTCACACCAGGACAGGGTGAAATAAGCCTATTTTTCTGAAGGCATGGCCTGCACACTGGGGTTCTTTAAGCATCATCAAGTTAGTGGGCGAGGATGGTAGAGCTGATAGAACATGCCTGGATTTCCACAAGGTGTTAATGAGGCAACCACCAAAGAAGCCTAAAGAAATAAAGTAGCCACAGTGAGAACAAAGGCTTCTGCTTAGATAAAGAACCACCTAAAGCCAGGATAGAGTGTGGAGGGTGAAAAATATTTTTCAAGTGGAAAAAAATCTCCCCTGAGATCCCACAGAGATCTGTGTTAAGGCATAAAGAATTCAAGATATCCATGAATGACATGAAAAAAGAATGAACTGATGTGATAACAGACTGATGATCGGAGACAGGGGGTGCAGAGACAGAGATGAGCTGTGAAGAGATGCAGAAGGACTATCACTCATGGAGTCAATACGTACATAAACATCAGTGCATACACTGCAGTTTTGTTCAAGTCAATTAGAAAAATGTAGATGTGCAGTGAAAACACAGGGAAAAAACCCGACATTTACATCTGTGGTGAGGGGTTTGGGAACAAGGTCTTGGGAGTTAAAGGGAATAGTTACAAACATTAATGAAACTGTTAAAAAACCAAGGTGGAAAATAATTTCAACATAGAATCATAGAATCACACACAGCATGCTTTGGGTTGGAAACTCACCTAGTTCCAACCCCCCTGCCAGCAGCAGGGACACCTTCCACTAGACCAGGTTGCTCAAAGCCTCATCCAACCTGGCCTTCAACACTTCCAGGGAGGAGCAGCCACAGCTTCTCTGGCCAACCTGGGACACTGTCTCACCACCCGCACACCAAAGAATTTCTTCCTCACATCTCATCTCCATCTCCCCTCTGCCACTTTCAAGCCATCACCCCTTGTTCTCTCACTCCCTGCCCTTGGCCAAAGTCCCTCCCCAGCCTTCCTGGAGCCCCTTCAGGTACTGGGAGGCCACTAGAAGGTCTCCACGGAGCCTTCTCTTCTCCAGGCTGAACAGCCCCAACATGCCACAAATCTGGTGTGGTTGCATCTTCTGATCCCCCACTGATGGAGGGGATGTGGCAGTGGGCGTACAGAGGCCAGTGGTGGCCTGGTGAGGGTCTGGGATAGTCCCACTGTCAGGCTGAGCTCAGCTCCCAGCCCTTTCAGTGAAGAAGTTTTTCCTCAGGTCCAATCTGAACCTCTCCAGAAAGATGACCAGAACAGATTTCAAATACAAAAGAGGTAACAACAAAATCAGTCACTTAAGGAGAAAACCAATTAATGAGAGGTGCAGTAGACCACTCAGTGACCAGAAGCTTTTGAGCCTTTCTTCCACACAAGTAAAGCTCTCTAAATAACACCTCCTCTCAGGTGAGGGCTCAAGACTTCCTCAGCTGGGGTCATCCTGTATGTACCCATTGCCATGGTTACGTGCCCTTCCCTCAGTGCCATCTGGGGCAGGCCACTTCTAGAGGATGTGGGCTACGAGGAGCAGCGCTCTGACGGTGCTGGGACAGCTTTCTAGGGCTGTGTCCCCATGTTCTTTTCCTTCTGTTGTGGTTAAAAATAGTTCCTGGCATGGGTTGGATGCAAGCTCCGTGGTGTGACGGCAGCGTGCCTCCTGTACTGTTCTAGCAGCCTCTGTCCATGCCAGACCTCCCGACACACCCAGCAAGACCATGAGGATCATCCTGCTGGGTGATGTGCTGCAGAGCTGCTGGGGTTATTTCAGTGTGTAATGGGGGCTGGAGGAAAGAAAGCTCAAGTCTAAACTATCTTATCACCAACTGATCCTGCTCTTTAACTCGGCTGCTCTTGATAAGCTTCACCTTGGCTTAGAGCTGATCAAAACCTTTTTTTATTTTTTTTTTTTAACAATTGCCTTCACTCCTGCCTTTCTGATCTTTCTGCATGCAGCCTGCTGTAAGATAACCACATCTTAGATAAAGAGCAAGAATGCCACCAAGTATGGCAGGAATAGTCTGCTTCAGAAAAAAAGCCTGGTCCCATAAAAGTCATTCATGGAGGGGATGATGCAAACATGGATGGTCTTCCGCTGGCATCCCTGACCCACTGTGTTCTCACTGAGGGCTCCCAGTATGGCTGCCCAAGCCCCATGGGCACCGGCTGTGACCCAGGGCTGGTGGATGCTCTGGGGACAGACCATTGACATTGCTGGGATGAGTTTTCCGTTTTATTTTCATGTCTCAGCTGAAAATATGTCCCACTGAAAGGAGCAGGCCTGCAGGAAAGCTGCCAGGGCTGGGGACAGACGCGTCACAGCCCTGACCCAGAAAGCAAAATGTCAGGGAGCGCTCGGAGCACCAGCCCGGCCTGTCGGGAGCCGTTATCCTCACGCCTGCTCCTACATCACCTACGCAGCTGCCTGCGCTTGAGCCCAGCTGGGAGACACGGTGGGTGCTGGGGGGTCTCTAGTGGACCCTTGTGCTGAGGAGGAGCCATGCTCCCCACATCCCTGCACAACCCCTGACCCCATGGACCATGGGGGTCCGGATGGCCAAGTGCCATCAGCTGTGGTTTTGTTTCTAAATTTCTGCTGAGCGTTATAAACCCTGCCAGAGCAAGCAGTGAAAAAGATGTATAAATACCGTGGGGAACTTTACATTGAGCTGCCCCCGGCACACACAGACCCATGGTGAACATCTGAGGTGGTGCCAGCACTCCAGAGGGGCATTTCTGAGGAGCATTGGCAATAACCATGAAAATACAAATTGAAGAAGTGCCAATTTCCTTTTTTTTTTAAAAAAAAAATTATTTTTATTTTATTTTTACCAAATTCCATTCTCATGGAACCATAGTTATTTTCAACTGGGATATGGGTAAGGAATCCTGTTCGTGGTTCCCCTCATATTTCTGAAAAAGACAGAAAGTAACCTTTGGTGCAAGAGCCTGAAGCAGCCTGAATTCTCTGGCACCACAAAACGATGCTACATACAGTAGCAGCCAAGGGGTTTTCCCTGGAAGTAACTCAGAGATTCTGCACTTTACCCTTCTCTTTCACAAATTAAATATTTCCCAGCAGCAAATCAAGCTGAATCTGGTTTTGGTACAGTCTAAAGCCAGTTATGAATTTTGGTATGTCACTAAGGGAAAAAATGTGAAAACTACATCTGCCACTTGCACCACTTTCTGTCTTTCATTCATATAGAAAATAGTCATTAGATCCCTTTACAAATAGTAAAAAAAGAGACTTTCTGAAAAGTAAAATTTGCATTGGGCTGAGATTATTGACCCTCATTTAAATAAACATCCCTGCGACACGTGGAGGGAAGGAAGCAACAAGCAGCAAAAATTAGGTGGTCACCTCAGACTGGAGAGGTCAGTGACTCCAGACTCCTGAATTGCTTCCAGGAATGGACTCGTTTTTGCAGAGAACATGTTTGTAGAGATTGAGATAATCCAGGTTACAGGTCCTCCTGTTACTGGAATTTTTCCTCCAAATGCGATCATCTCCAGAGGAAGGAGAGTGAGAATATCTTCAATGACAAAACGCTTCTCGTGTCCTACAAAGTGCTTGCCTGACACATTCAGCATCTCCAGTCCCCTGGAGAGCTGATGAATAATAAATAATATAGTAGGAAGAGCTGATTGTGCACAGCTTAACACTACATCTTTTGTGAATTTAAAGGCAATTGAGCATTTGATAAGTAGATGGTTTGAATCCAGCGGAGCTCCTCCCTGCTGTTCCCTTTTATCCAGGTTCCCTGTCCTGGCTCCCGTTTGCTGTCAGTCCCGCTGGGTTTGCAGGCACTGAAGGGAGAGCAATAATTCCTTCTGGAATGAACCCCATGAGTGTGCACAGCCAGGATATGTCACCCTCCCAAACCAGCCAGCAGCGGGATCACCTGTGCAGGATCACCTGTGTGGGGTCACCTGTGCGGGATCACCTGTGTGGGGTCATCTTTGAGGGGTCACTTGTGCGAGGTCAGCTCCATCCTCACTTCTCTAAGAAACAGGGATGTGGGGAGGTGCTGGGCTGTGGCGCTGCCCTGCCGAGCCCATCAGCTGCTGCAGGTAGGGTGGTTGTCACCAGCCTGTGACATGTCACTTTGCTGAGTAGCACCTTGGCAGCTGCAGGTGAGGTCTCCATAGCCGTGGGTGAGATCTCCATCACCATGGGCAAGATCTCCACTGCCATACATGAGATCTCCATTGTCATGGACAAGATCTCCATCACTGTGGCTGAGATCTCCATCACCATGGGTGAGATCTCCATCACCATGAGTGAGATCTCCATTGCTGTGCACAGCTGCCCACCACTCACGGAGCATCAGCTCCACCCACGAGCGAACCCTCAGCTGAGACTGAAACATGGCTGCTAAATTCCTGACTTTAATGAGCTCCATGAATTTTGTAACCTTTTACATTTGCACGTTTTTATTCCCAAAAGCAGTTATTTCTCCAGACAGCTTCAGGGAGCCATGCAGCAGGCAGCAGAGTGGGGGCCATCCAGGATGGTGTCCTGTGGGAGCTGGGTGGCAGCAGGAACACCCACCCACGGCGCTGGGCAAGTCTCAGTGGCAGGGTGAAGCTCAAGAGGATCTTCAGGTGGAAAATGAAGGCTTTGATCTGCCTGTGATAAATACTTGACTAACAAACTAGTGAGAAAAGGAAAGAATGGAATGGGATGGGGTGGGATGGGATGGGATAGGATAGGATAGGATAGGATAGGATAGGATAGGATAGGATAGGATAGGATAGGAGTGCCATGTGTGGAAATACAGGGAAGAGCTGATAAGCTGAAAGAGGATGTCTAGAGAACAGTCAGGCTGCATCCACTCTCTCCACTCCTGAACATGCACTACATCCAACTCTAAACAATGACTAAGTGGTCCATCTGAGCACAATTCAAGAGCAAGTCATTGACATTTCCCACACAGACCTTTTGGAAAAATCCCAGAGGTAAAAGCCTGTGGGGTGTAGGAAGGACAGTACCAACACCCAGACCTCCCTGGAGCTGCTGCTTCTCTGGCTGTGTCACCTGCTGTGTACTCAGGCAGTGGGTGATGGGAAGTCTACGTGAGCTGTTAACAAATGGCAGGTGAGCCTTCAATCTAATGTTTAAACAAACTAACCTGACAGGACCAGAGGAAATGGCCTCAAGTTTTGCCCAGGGCAGTTGAGGTTGGATATGAGGAAGAATTTCTTTGCTGAAAGGGTTCTGAGGCATTGGAAGGGGTTGCCCAGGGCAGTGGTGGAGTCCCCATCCCTGGAGGGATTGAAGAGTCGTGTAGACATAGTGCTGAGGGACATGGGTTAGTTGGGGACTGGTCAGTGTTGGGTTCATGGTTGGACTCGATGAGCTTAAAGGACTTTTCCAATCTGGGTAGTTTTGGGATCCTGTGAAAGAACTTGGAAGAAAAGGGTGGGAAAGATGCACGTGTCTCTGTCCTGGCTGGCACACTGGTGGCCCTGGGGATGGTGCTGGGGTTGGTGTTTCTAGGCTGGCTGAGAGCAGGGTGGCTCTGCATCTCACAGGTCACGGTGCCGTTACACACTCCAAGGAAAAGCTTTTCCCAAGAAAGATATTTCCCCAGGATCACTTGGTGTCATTCCATGGTAAATTAGGTTTTGCAAAGTGCTTTATGAGATCCACCACTGAGAAATCATTGCACAGGGCCAGTGAGGTGTTTGGATTCAGGGAAAAGGTCGGATGGGTGTTGGCAGCAGAACATCTAAATCACTGCAGCACCTTGTCACTTAGGTGTCCGAGTTATGAGTGTGGGTTCATGTCCATGGATTCTCCACATGTAAGAACAGCGTAGAAAAGATTCAGTTAAGCAATTTCTGGAAAGTCATTGGAATGTCTATTTATGGACAATTGAGTCAATGACCTCTCAAATAGAAAATTATTTCTACCTTATGAAAGTCGAAGGCAATGCCTCGGTGCCATCAGCGGCCCGTTGGTAGGACACATTTTCATTACAGTGTGTTACGGCACATTTCCGTTCTACGTGTGTTTGTATAGAACTGCACACTCTTCTCATTATGCTCATTAAAAACTAGGTATTTAAACTAAAAATAGCACCGATTATTCATATGGCATGAAAGTATGCAAATAAATGCATATCAGAGTTATTGATTCAAAAAAGAGTGCACAGCAATGGGAGCTTGAAAGACAAGAACATGTCTCATTATCCTGAGAAGGATGTGAGCTTTTATAAAATAATAACCCATCATTAGGAGAGTAGATGTTTGAAATAGCATGGAGCAGAATAGAGAGAACAGGACTTTTAAACATTCAGGTGTAATTAAAGAAAAATAAATACAAATCAATTGGACTTCACACCCCATTACTTGCTTAGAGAATCTTCCTTGTTTGGTCAAGAGGAACCAGAGGTAATAAATCTGAATTATTAAAGGATCCTTCATTTGGCAGTTGCACAACAGTAGCACAGACTGAAGACTGTGGTAACATTGCATCCGATGCAGTAAAAAACATGAATATTCGTTAAGAGAAAATTCAACCCAACACTTGATACTGGAAAAGTCAATACTTTCCTCAGGTAAACTAATCACGGTTTTGCAAAGTAGTAACCTGCTTAGTGACACTCAACTGGGACTTGTCTCCTTGAAACAGAACCCATCCCAAGGGCAGCACAGTTACCTGTGAAGTTGTTGAGATGTGAAGAGCTGTCTGAAAAGTCAAGGGTTGCTGGGTGGGGTTGCAGATGCTCTGTCCATCTGGTTTTGGGTATGAATATGGCATTTTGAGCCTATGTCATAAAACCCTTCAGGTCTGCACCAGTGGCTTGTCAGAGGGAGAGGTCAGGATGGGGCTGCTCGTTTAGTAGAAGTGGATATGGGGAGTTTTTGAGCTGAGCTCTTTTGAATTTACAGCTGTCAAAGTGAAAAACTTGCCCTTCCTCAGCGGCATTGATCTTCCTGGAGAGAAGTGAACGGGAAGGTAGTGCCAGAGGAGAAATGCAAATGCCACCAGTAAGGAAAAGCTAAAAATAAAGAGAGTGAGAAGAGTTAGTTGGGGGGCACACGGAAGGGCGTGCAACGGGATTGGGAAGCTCGGAGCAAGGGCTGAGCGGACACTCGGACACCGAGCGCCAGCCGTGTCCCAGGCACCGTGGGAGGATGGGAGCAGTGGCCAGCTGCCTCCCTGCCAAAGAGACTTTAATTCCCTTTTTCTTTTTATTTACACTTGATCTGTGCTAACACTTGAGATGCTGAGGTTTGTCGCAGGCACAGAGGATCAGATTTAGATGCTCAGCCCTTAGCTGGATGAAGCCCACAGCGACCTGTGCTGACCATGCTGGTAATTAAAATGCTTCAGGTGAGTTGATAAAATGTAGGGTTTTGTACAGTGCTTGGCACAATGAGGCCCTCATTCCTCTTCCCTCCTTTTTATTATGTGTTAGACTAGTAAAAATACAGTTAGGATGAAATATTTTTATTATCATTTTTATATGCATTGAGTATTTGTCCTTTATAATTCCTCAGTGGGTAAAATCTGATATGTCTCCTTAGGAACAGAGGTTGAATAGCTGTTAGTTTAGGGGAATTTGAAGCAGAAATGTGGCAGTGGCAGGTCAGACAAAACTTATGAAATATTCTGTTTCTTGTGTGTCTCTATTTCATCTCTGCAAGGGTGTGTAAGCATGGTAGTCAAGGGTTTGGAGTGGGTTTGGAGGCACCTCATGAAAATTTTGCTAGTTTGTTTTTCCTCTTATTGTTCACATGGTGAAGAAATGTTTATGTTGTATTGATTGACTGGCTGGATGGCCGCACTCAAAGAGTTG
>NW_010309829.1:0-13752 GCF_000700745.2 Antrostomus carolinensis | reverse complement strand
AATAATAAGTTAAAAATCAATGTGAATCCTTATTAATATTTATAAAAAACAGTATAGATTGGGTTCTTTAGACTGGATTTCACCAAGAGCTATTCATATGGAGAAAAGAGCACCCATATTGCTGGCAAAGGGGAAAAAAAAAGAGCACCCATATTGCTGGCAAAGGAAAAAAAAAAAGCAGAATGTGAAACTAGTGAAACGACAGCCTCAGTTTCTTACAGCTAGCTTCATGTAGCTACTGAAGTTGTCAGGTTCTATAACTCCAGAGAAACCTCATACACACTACAGCTGTCAGGGTTTCTACTTTGACTGTACTGCCTTGGAGAAAACCACACAGAGCTTTGAGGTTTAAAGCTAAAGCCTTGGGGCGAGCTGCCTTCATCTGTGGGTTCCCTGCTGCAGACCTGGATGCCAGGTCTCTAGGACTTAGACTTTTAAGCCCCACACTCTGTGGAAAGTCTTTGTTCTGATGAGGCTGCCTTAGCTTTTTAAATGGTGATTACAAATCTAGAAGACGATGATCTTTTGGGAAGTCCCTACATTAGGACTGCTCCAAGAATAAGCATAGCTTGTAAGAAAGCCACCTTGTGCTGCAGGAGCTTTCAGTTTTACTTGTGTTCTTCAGTGCTGCACTGTACAAAACCAGGTCTTTTGGGATCTCATGTTATAAAACAAGTTCATTGTTATAAGAGAGATTATTTTTCCTTTCCTTAGCTTCCAGCCCCATCTGAATGAATAATATAAATATAAAAGTTTAATATATAACATTACTGCCAGAAGGTAGAATTATGTCTTACCTCTGACTCATGGATAAGATCTTACAGGCAGGCTCTAATCAGGAAAGAGCAGCTGCGTTCCCTTGATGTAATGATATTTAATTGTTGACCTTTGAAACATACTGGCTGTTGTATCACCCTTTCTGTGGCTGAATCTCTTCTGTCCTAGTTCAGGATCAGATCAGGGCGGGAGCACGTAAATTAGAATCTCACTTGATCTTACAAGAAATAGTGAGGCTGCAGGAGTGTGGAGTGTTATTGGGAATCTCACACCCCTTCAGTCAGAATAATATAGCGTGAAAGCAGTAAAGCCATTTTTACGGCATGGAGGCTGGGTGAGTAGAAAAAGATTATTTCACAGGCAAAATTGCTGTTCTGGAAGTAATTTCATATGAGGAGGTAGCCACCTGCAGAAATGAATTATTGTCATAACAGTTGATATCAAAATAATACTTGTTTCAGAGTCTGTTACTGCCATTAATGATAATTCTGAGAAATTAAAGGTAGTAAAGTCATAAATCCTATGCAATGGTGATTGCAGAATGGTCACCTACTGTCAGTAAAATGGCTGTTATCTCATCAAACACAGAATTTCTTTGAGTATATTAGGCCTTTCTAAATCTATTAGGTTTACTGAGATTCTCCATAATCTAAATAACCTAGAACTTGACTTTTAACCTAGAAATTAAGAGTAACTTACTCTACAGTGTAGTAAAAATCTACATTATTAAATAAGCATCTATTTGAAACAAAGCCTAAAACCAGAATAACTGAAAATAGATACATTTCTGCTGTTGGAAATTACTGCATCTTACTCCTAGAGAAAGCTACTGTATACAATTCATTCTAGACATGGTATAAATAGGAAACCTAACTTAGGTGTCTGGAAAATCTTAAACCAAGCAATTACTCAGTACACTGTGCAAGGTGATGAAGTTCTCATTAATTCTTTCTCTTTTGCTGAGAACTAACCTGTGACAGGTATGCTTCTGTTGTTTAATTCTATCTGTCCTTTTTGCATCCCCAAACTTTGTAACATTTGATGTTAATCCAGCTAGTTCCACAACATTTTAATGTGGGAAAATATAACAGTCCCACCTAAAATCTGTGTGCAGCATTAAATAGAAACTTCCTTTTCATATTAGTGGGTAATGCTCTGTGCATTTAAACTGCTGTGTTCTAGCTGTAGTCACATGCTAGTATGGGTGATTTTTTTTTTTTTTTCCAAGAAATTTCCTTTTAGTAGTAAAATAAAGCAGGCCATCTCATCCTGGTAATTACAGTTCTCCCTATATTTCCACTGCGGAAGAACTGCTATGCATGAGAAAAAAACATCTTGAAAGCAAAGTTCTCTGTCTTCTTAATTTTTTTAAAATATAATTTTCCCATTTTCTCCAGTAAGTCTTTTTTTACAAGGGATACCCACGCAACAGTTATAGCTCACTTTCACAGACTGATGTTATTTATAGTTGCAACTAAACCTATTGGTTATCTAAAAGAACAGAAATTTATAGAAATAAGGAAAAACACTCAACAGCAGTGGAAAAAGACAAAGTTAGTGCTGCAGTGGATTGGAAAGCAAAAAATTATAAAATATGTATGTGAAAGGAGTTGATGGATATTAAAGAATGTATAAGCTACTGGTCTTTATCCATGTAAAGAAATATATTAAAAAGTGTATGTTTGCTCAGTCTTATTGTGACTTCTCACTTACTGAGTAATCTACACTTTGCTTAATTCTGGCTATTCTCCATAATACATAGCTTGCTGATAGTAGATTTGGCTAAGCTTTGGCTTCAACCAAAGCTATGTGAGGCTTTCAAGTTCTGCCAGTCACTTCTTTTGACTATGAATTTGTTTGTAGTCTTGTTTTCTGCTAAAAGCCTAAATAACTACCTTTCCTTGCAGTCACTTTTCAGGTAAAATTTTAATGATATTTTACATCTTCTTTCTTTTCCTTTCCTAGAGCAATTTGATCAAGAAAGAGGGCAGCGACTCCTCCCATAGCAGTCCTTTTCTTCTGATGTGGCTGTATGGAACCTAACTAATTAACTCCTGTGAGCTTGATACTGATGGTAAATGACCTCATGTCTGAAGCTCATCATCAGTACTTGTTTCTTCCTTGTCTGAATCATGAAAGATCCTTGAAATTACAAACTTGCTCATGATATCTCCTACCCCAAAAATTCTGTATGGGTTCATCAGTGTCTTGCTGAAGTAAATCACCCTTACATCCTTAGGAGTCAGGGGCAAGGATGTATATCTCTGCTATATGTAGGCTTTTCCTGAGATTTCAGGTTGCTTGAATGGAACTTTTTTCTTTCTTTTTTTTTTCCGTCCCCAACAGATTCACTAGACATAATCGTGTCATATAGAAGTCTATTGAATTTTTTAATCTTGTGTCTACATTTCTTCACTGTTTGTATAAAGGATTTGCTATATTATCAACATTGCTGTCCTCTTATTATACGTTATTGACTTTCTTTCACAGTCTAGAGGAAGTTCAATAATCCTTGTCACTGTTGAAAACTTAGATATAGCATTTCATTGAACCAGACAAAGTGAAAGGATGACTCTATTTTTGATAGTAAATACATTGCATAAGAAAGACTCTATAAAGTATGAAAGAAATTTAAATAGAGCTTCTTTCTAGAAGTTGTTATGTTTTTTTAAACTGCTCTTCAGTTTGACAAAGGAAAATATCCATGTCTATTCCTGTGCAAGCAGAGAGTGAAAGATCCAATTAAAACTCTTAATAGTGGTATTCTGTATTACTGAATCAGTCTAAATGATACTGAGGGCAAATATCAAGTTAAATGCCACCTTTCTGCCTGTCCACAGGTATGCTTTCCCACTGGTACTTCATCAAGAACTCCATGCTATGCAGTGGCTTACACACAACACACACAGTACTCGAGTATAAGTTATTGCTGTTAAATTTATGGTTAACTGTGCATAAACCAATAGAAAAGGAAAGAGGCTAATTTTTGTACTTGGGAGATGCAAAACCCCTCATTTTTCAGCAGAAGCTTGGAACTTGAAGATATCCCTGTCATAGCTTAGTCTGACTGCCTCTCTGAAGGAATGGAATGACCTACTTTTTGAAGCTAAGAGGTACTCTTTTTAGTAGTTTAAAACAAACATAAAGCCTTAAACCTCAAGAAAAAAGGTAATATCTGCTCAATAAGAGGTATCCCAGTGTACTTAAACTAGTACTTTAGTATATATCCTACATGATAGGCTAGAAGAAATTAGGGCTGGAGAATGAGACTAGGAGCCATCTGCTCTTATTTGAAATGTCTGCAATGAACTCATCATCTAAACTGCCTATACACTTAGTGGAACAAAATGAGCACCCTAAGAGAGCTATTATTCATGAAAGATTTTACACATTACTCTTGGGATTATATTAACCTCTTCTGCAAGTTTCTGTTAATGTCCCTGAGGAGGCCAATGTGCCTCTCATCAGCAGATATAGGCTTTCTCCCCATGTTGCCTGTGTAGAGCACACCATCATTAGACTATGAAACACTCGGAGCATGCACTCACTACGTGGAAAAGTGAACTCTGATATAATGTTTATGATTCTGGATGAAGAAGCTGAGAAGTAAAGGCATCACAGCAGCCTGTAATGTCCCAGCACTGAACACTCTGTTTCATTAAAAATGAATCAGAAAAAACAAACAAAAAACCCCAACAAAAAACACTTCTTCCCTTTTTCTATAAATAACAAGAAGATATTAAGAGATATTAAGGCAGAATGAAATTACTAAGTAATTTGAAGAGTCAGTAGTAAATGTCTTGGGTTTCTAAAAACTTCAATATTTAAAAATTAATATGAATAACTTAAGGTAGAACTCTGAAGTCAAATACATTGTTTATAAGATGAACCCAGTTCTGTATTCATGGTCTTTTTTCTCAGATGTCAGTGAATTGAACAGTTAAGCAGGAAAAAATTCTGCCATGCCTTTCTCATTATTTCCTCTGGCAAGTATTTTGCCATGAATTAAATAATTTAGGCAAAATGAATGGGAGAAAGAAGGATCCTGTGTTCTAGTTGCTGGTAAATGCAAATAGATAAAAATGGCTTTTGCTTAAGGAAATATCCAATTATTTATACAGAATGAATGTACAATGAACAGAAGAAATTGAGAGCATCCACACCAGCTCCAGAGTATCCATTCTGACTGTGAAACACGAGAGGTGTAGACCATGCTTACATATTCTCACAAAGAAGGGAAAAACTAACACAGATTTTCTATGTTCTGTAAATGTACTCTTGTACATTGAACTCTCGGGTGAAAAGGAAAGGAAAAATCTAATCTTGGGAAAATTTTTTTCTTGACAAAATCTATTTGGTAAACATTAACCAAATTCACAATCTTGTGATTACTAAAGAAATGCTTTTCAGCATTATTTAGTTTCTCTAAATATGACCTACCTGTAATTATAAGACTTGTAAGTACTACTGTGCCACTCAAAGAAAACTTTATTGCAGTAAAGTTAATCATAAACAGAAGTAGACATTAAATAATACAGTTTTGATCCAAAGTATGTAGTATGCATTATAGAAAATGTACAAAATAGTGATATGTTAGCTGCAATAAATATTATTTAAGCTTATTGGTATAGACTTAAGCTTAAAGATTTTAGTGAGCTATTTAAGAAGTCCTGTCCTTCTAAAGGCATATTTGAATGTTATTTTATTACAGTAATAAAACATTATGTATAAGCAATCTACACATCTAGAAGATAAACCAGATTTTGCCAATTAGGTGGGCATATGATAACATTATACATAAAGTTTCAATTGCTCATCTAAGTTTAGCATCAGCAAATTTCTAATGTTGCTTATGAGCAAACTGTACACTATTACTCATGCGTAATTTTCTTTTTATTGATGTAAATAGGAATCTTTATAGGTTTCTTCTAATAAGCTACAAATTTGTGAACAATCTATTTCTGATTTCTGTTCCTGGAAACTTTAGAATAATTTCTGTGTGAATAGGAATAAAAGTTTTCTAAACTTCCTTCATGAAATAACTAAAAAAAATATTTTTTTAAATATTAGCACACAATATTTCTGTTATGAAATAAACTCTCCAGGTCATGGTACTGTTCTATGAAATCAAGATGTTTTTCTGTTTAACTAGGAAATTCATTGGGATCACTGAGTCTATGTCTCTCAAAAAATAGGGAAGGCTGACTGTTTTCAAGGCAAGATCTGTGGGATCCCTTCACTGCCAAGGACATCTGTCACAGAAATCCCCATAATGGTGGGGATTCTGCCTGTGAGAGAAGAGAGGAAAGGTTACAAACAATAGAGGTTTCCATTGATGTCCTACTTTCGCTGTGACAGGTATCTGAGTTCTGATGAATATTCCAGGCATAATTTACTCTTCTTCCCAGAGTTAGCCAGCTCTGACTGCTGTTTCTGCCTTGTGCCATCCTCAGATGAGCTAGTGCCTTTCAGAGAAATGTGTCTTGCTTTGAAAAAACAAAGCAACATATTTAACTGCCCTAGTGCCCACGTATGACAAAGACGTTTAATTCAAATGTCCTGAGATTTTTATTCTTAACTCAAGCTCCCTTCAGTGCTTTCTGTTTGCTATAAGAGATTAACATTCTGTAAAAGGAGATTCACAAGATTTCATACAATCATACAGGGAATTTAGTACCTTGGGATTGAAATGCATTATTGCTGTTAACTATTAGATCATTAATTTAAAAAAAAAAAAAAAAACAACAAAAAACAGGGAAGGGAAGGGACATTGTTAATGAGCTCCATGTAACCATTTCAGTTGTCCATCCTGGAAAAGAATGACTGGTGATCAACAGTCACTTAGGATGTGATATTATTTGATGAAAAATATCCTGTGATCATTCACAAATCTTGGCCAGGACCTCTGTTTGAAGATATACGTGCCAGTTCATTTGTAACATGAAGATGCTAGTACTGCCTTGCAATTCAAGTCAAGCAAACATAAATATAAAAACTATATCAGAAGATGTTAGCTACTTCAATAGTTTCATCATTATTTGGTTACAAGAACATATACATGATGTGGTAGATATAACGAATCATAGTAGGTATAACTAATCATGTTATAGCTGATAATTCATTTGTTCAATACTGTTGTATGCTATTATTATGAAGAATTTTAAAAAAGGCACTGGTTCTAGCTGTCACCTACATCAGTAAGGCTTAAAGGCCCCTCTTTAAAAATCTTTTTTTCTGTTGTTCAGAATTCTGCAAATGCACTGAGCTAGCCAATGAAAGCAGCAGTTGTGAGACAGTGATTTTTTTTTTTTTTTAATACTGATCAGAGTAGTTCTTTAAGGGTTAAAGAAGGATGATATCCTCCAAACTGCATTTCCTCCATTCCTCGACTTCATATTTCTAAAATGAAAATCATAACCAAATACTTCATTGAGTATACTATAAATATATAAAATAATCATATAATTAAAATTTATAGTCAAATAGCACTATGAAGATATCATTTTTCAACTGGAGTAAATAATATTTGAAGATTTGACTGTTGCAGTTGTCTCCATACTTTCTCTTTGTTTCATCATAAGTCTGCTGCTATCATGCAAGTTTTGTATATGTTTCTTCGTATAAACAAAATTCATCACATTATGACAGCAGTTATAAATACATTTGACCATATATTATAATAGCTTAAGGACATACATTTTCTCTTCTCCATAAGATAGCTTTTCATGTTTTAAAAGTAACATTTTTATTTATGTACATTTTTGGCACCTATAATTTAATGTTACTTACCTTTATTTTAACCAGAAACCATTCTTAAGGTCTGACTCCCTTACTGTTTTTAAGGCGACTTCTTGTCCATAATTTTATTGAGTAAAATAAAATTTGCTGAATGTTAGTAATAATGCAGTATGTCAACTGTGTCTTAGTAGATCATCAGTCTTTGATCTAGCAGATTAATATCAATCTATGTATTTTCCTGTAACAACCGGTTAATGTAAAATACAAAGAACCCCCACAGTTTAGCTGTGGAAGCTCTTCAGTAGCCTGCCTGAATGATAATAGTTCAGTTTTTAGTCACACTTCTAATCTATTGTACTTTTCTTGCTGATAATGAATGTAATCTTTAGTAGTTGACAATGCAAGTTATTTATAGCAGGTAAAATAGCATATTTCCCACTAAGTATTTTTTAGTTCCTAATATTAAAATCACTACTTCTCCTTTTAAAAAGCAAGTTATTCTGGAACAAAATTATGAGATGACTCACTGCTAAATTTTATCTTCTGTGAGGTAGAGTGCTTTCAAAAAGAAGTAGCTGAGAAGGTGTAATTACACATATTTTATTTTTAACCCATTTTATCCTAATTTCTTTGCCCACACTTCTCTGCTCTGAATAAGCTGTCACTTTTACACCATAAAGTGCAGTAGAATTACTGAGAGGTATATTGCACTAAATTTTTGTTTTGTTAGAAATAATTTATAGCTTTAATCTCTTTAAGGTCTAAATGTTAGAATATTTAACATGGGGACTTAGGAAAAATTCTTGAACAAAAGCTCTGTGAAAAATATGGGTGAAGGCCATACATTGCCCAAATGCTAATTTTTTATCCCCTTATTTAATTCAAGTAACTCCCTTGGTTTTGAGCTTTTTTTATATGTCTCTTCTAATATTTTTGAGACATCATAAAAAAGAGAAATTAAGACTTGCATAGAAAATAGTATATGGTGAGTCTTAATATTTAAAGATAATTCCAGGCTTTTGGCAATGTCAAATATTCTTTTGCTGGTTGTTTTAATATGCATCTTCTTGTTATTCATCTTTGGCATTCAGTTTTCACTCAGTTTTCACTAATTTGAAGAGCTCCAATGTTTTTCAAAGGCTGACAAAGCCTACATCTGTGCACAGATAACATTGCAAAAATGCAACCTAAACATGAATGAGCCTGGCTGAGGGAAGTGTTTACTGCTGTCTTTATGAATGCGATTGATCTAAATTTAGCTGTGTCTTACCGAAGAGCTAACATTGCCAAATGAGAGGATATCTCTGGACAGACTTTCTAGTAAAATCTTACCAACTACTCTTATTTGTCAGTAATAATATGGGAAATATTTGCGAGTCCTCACATGGAATTCTCTTCCTCCAATGATCTGCTAGGACATTAGCTAAAGAAAAATAGTGATGATTAAATTAATCAATGGCTACCTTGAATTTTCTTTTTTTTTTTATAACTGAGCCGTGAGACAACTGCAGTAAAGCAACATTGGAAATTTCTATTTCTTTCTGCTTTTCTTGAGCTTTTGACTTCCTAAATCTGTACAAATAACATTTTGTGTGTGTGTGTGTGTTGATAAACTAGTTGTGCTTTCAAAGAATTTCCCAGTGCCTTTAATACAGCAATATTCTTGATACAGACAGATTCCTAACAAGTGTGAATAAAGAAGTACTTTTCTGAATCATAGAATTATAGAATAGTTTGGTTGGAAAAGACCGTTATGATCATCTAGTCCAACTGTAAATCTAGCATTGTCAAGTTCACCACTAAAGCATGTCCCCAAGTACCACATCTACACATCCTTTAAATACCTCCAGGGATGGTGACTCCACCACTTCCCTAGCCAGCCTGTTCCAGTACTTGACAACCCTTTAAGTCAAAATTTTTTTCCTAATATCCAACCTAAACCTTCCTTGGCACAACTTAAGGCCATTCTCTCTTGTCTTATCATTAGTTATTTGGAAGAAGACTTTTCAGTTATTCCAGAATACAATTTTAACAAATTATGTTGTATATCTGGGAGAATTTCTCAAATCAGATGAAACCTAAACCCTCTCTAATGATCTTCGTCAATGTGTGCTTTTGACTGACAACTAGTTGAATACAGCTGCTGAAATAGTTAACCAGACTGCACCTAAATCACTGTCCTTCAATAAATAGTATCTTTGCTGTGACGTAAACTTCAACAGTTGTAACAAGTAAATCCTGGCATTTTGCTAGATCCAACATTACCGATAAAGTGTACATATCTACCCTTCCTATTGTGCTTACTAAATACCATATAATCTTTTCTTACTTGGTGCAGATCTACTCATAATTACTCATGCTGATGGCACCTCAAAGTTAGCCTACTGAAACCCATTCTACTCTGGGCCCTGTTTAGACACCATTTGAAAACAGCAGTGGCTTCAGGATGATCATGTGATTTCTACTCTACCCTGTCCTGCAGAAAACATGCTACCCTTTCCACGCTGTTCCTTATTTGTTTCAGGTAGTTACCTATGATTTCAGCAGCATGGAAAACCTCACATAATTTCATTCATTTCAAGAATGTTTTTAAATAAGCATTGTCCAGCTAAAATCTGCTAGGTATTAAGAAAATGCTCATCTTGTTAGCTTGTATCTGAAGCTTGATGACTGTCTTAAGTATGAGTGAAGTCATTAAAGATGATTGATATTAAAGATATTAAAAGTATTATTGTTCTTTCTACTTTCTGTGGGTTTGGCTTCTTACTAGTCAGGAGCAATTAGTTCAAATTCCTGGTTCTTATGTAGAAAGCATTAAATGGTTGGAGATGTGATTTTTTTCCCTTATTTTATTGGAAAAGCTGTTTTTCTATAAATGTACATGACTTTGGGCTGATAATACTTGGTAATATTTGATGAAATGTCCATGTGGCAAACATGTATCTGGCTGGATCCCCCTAAAGATCACAAAATTTTGTACACTTTAAGTATTGCTCTGTTTGTTGAAATACAACTTCTAACTTCACAAAAAATCCTGTCTAAAAGTTCATAACTCATGTTATTAAAAAAAAGTTGCATATCAAAACCACTAATTTGTGATAATTCAAAGGTGTATCGCTGCGCAGATAATCTTTAAATAAAGGAATATATTCTGTCTCTCTGATGCTTTTTGATGAAGTTTATTATACAATCAGCAATAGGAATGAAGTTCATGATTCTCAGAATAGTGGTTGTCAGAGACTACTCTCTGGTTCATGAGTACTTCACAAGTATCTCTCTGGATGTCTGTAGAGTGGAATACTTTTTAAAACCATCATTAAAAGTAAGAGCTGAGAAGGGAAATCAGATATACAAGTTCTTTTTCATTGAGTGGGTTGTAGCACCAGGGGAAAGAGAAGAAGATTTAAAGAGTTCAATAAAGAAACACTCTGTTCTTGAATTTCCCATATCTTGATTTCTTTAGTGCAGTTCATTATAGTTTGCATCTGGCCAGACGTCAAGAAACTCATGTCAATAACACACTGATCACCAGCTTTCTTGAGTTCTTGGCTAGAAGATTGTAATATTATCACAGAGGTCACAAAGAAGAGAAAACAATTTATCTCTTTGAGTTACTTGCTGCCTTATCTACAGAATCTGCTGATTGTATTTTTAAATTCTGTGCTTGAGAAAAAGTTTGTTGCAGCAAATGCAAATTCCTCAAAAATTTCTTCACTTAATCGTGCAATCTTGCTGCCTTTTCCTATATACACAGAAGGGCTCCATTGCCCAACATAAATTTTAGTTTGGTATCTTCATGTTAAGTAAATGTTTGCATCTATATCAGTTTTGTGACTGAATTTGCTCTTGGAATTTCAGAGTCAGTATGCTATATGAGAACTAGAGGAAATCTTTTTTGTCCATTCTTTTGGAAAGACATAGATTTTCCATCTTTAATATAATTCCATGCTTGTTATCATTAATACAGATTACAAGCAGTATGATATTGCTTTTTTTGGTGATGGTGTTTGGAAAGTTTGTCACCCTTTCAAGTTCAACCTGTTCTCAGTTGAGGCTTCTGTTTCTTACAATTTTTTGGGTGTATTTTTGTTTAGTGAGTTTTTATGGTATACTTATATAGCAGTTTGTGAGTGGAGAGTGGTGCTTATTCAATACCTCTGAAGCCTTTGGAGTCGTCTTTAATTCACTCTCCATCCCCCTCTACTGCCTTCTCCTGGAATAGTTAGAAATATTCTCTTCAAAAATATGTTATTTCCTCCCTCAATACAGCATTTCCAGTTTTCTTATCCTTTTTTTCCTCCTTCCTGACCATAATACTAAATTCCCTTCCTACCTCTAATTTTAATTCCTCCATTGTGCCTTTCTTTTGCAATTTTAAATAGCTATACTTAACCTATAAAGTACTGTGGGGTGAGTGGATGGGTATACAGGTGTACTGTACAAATAAGTATGTTGTTTTTTCTTTTTTCTTCCTTGCTGTTGGCTCTGAACCCTACCAAGTATTACCTTAAACCTCTCTCAAATGTTTATAGTTTCAGGGTTGAAATTCTTCTGCATATTTTTGTTATCTACTTAACTCTTGTTCCCTGTCTTTCTGTCTGCCTAATGGTTCCTGACACGTCACCATCAATATTTCCAATGTCCCCTGGCTGGCCTTGTTGTTTGTCTCTTGTATTTCTTCTGCATCCATCAGGATATTTCCTTAATTTTCTGCATTGATAAGCCACCCATTTCTGCCTCTCTAGCACAAAAAAACCACCAAAACAATACCAACAAGTGGCTGTCCCTTTTGCCCTGTGTACTTACACAGAGAGCAGAAAGATAAGCTATTTGCTTCCAAGAAAATAATGGGTTATTTCAATGGATTTTAATACCTTGAAAAAGTGACTGATGTACTTCCTGTATTGGATTTGTGCACGTAAACCTTGAGGGTAAGGAAAGAGTATTTAACATATTGAAAATAAAGTAGATTTAAGTGCCATATTTTCTCAATTAAAGCTTCCCTTGCAGAGGAAAATGTTACAGCTCCACCTTCCCCAACTCTGGGTTCTCTTTAGTTTGGGAGGTTTAAGTGCAAGGATGTAAATTAATGAAAATGTAAGAATGAGCTGCTTCTTTGGAGGGGTTATTTTTGTCATCTTTTTCAGTTGACAGTGGTATGATTTAATGGCTTAAATTTGAGTTAGGGAAACGGGAATTTCAGCTTATAGCTAATGACTTGTTAAACTGACTTGAACAAATCTTTTGTGATGTCCCCATGACAACTCTTGACTTTGACTATGGGTAAAATTAAGAAATGCTTTAGAAAGACATCATGAGATTACTGACAGACTGTGAATGGAATTTGGTACACTTCACTTTACAGGTCCTTCTCTACTTATTTATTGCTGGTCAAAAGACTGACTCAGAGTCATAGATAAATAAGGCCATAAAGAGGTATCTAAAGATGTGTGGCTTCTGTTCTAACTCTTCAGTTGTGGGGAAGAATAACATTGAAATGGAATCCTGATGTCAGACTGATAAAGAAGTTTTTTCTTTTCATATCACCTGTGTTCCATGTTCTTAAGTTATAAATCCTTGATTTTTTTACTTGAAGGTGTTCATATTACAGGCAGTGCAAGCCCTCTTTAGTTTTACGTTTGTGTCTGTCTGCAGCTGTACTGAAAAATCACAATTCTAGAATTAAAACAGTATTCCTTGGTGGAAGACTTTAACAGCTTGGTTCTTTTGTAGGCAAAATTTCTTGTACATGAACAGCAGGTAATTATAGGAGAATCATTACTTGAATGAAGCTCACAATTATGTGGAATACCCAGTGGTACATCGCTTTGAGAACATTTTTTTCTGGAAATGCATTTTGTATGGAGCTCTCAGCCAATGTGAAATCAGACTACTGGTTTGCAGTAATTGTGACCAGTTTAGAACATGGGTCTTATTTTCAGCTATGGTATAACTAACTTGAGAAAGTACCAGGAGTACCTATTAAACTATTACTGTAATGTTCGGAAGGAAACTCAATGTGTCAAAACATGGTTAATACAAAATATAGTCTTGCATTTGTACAAAATTAACATGTAAAGAGAAGAAAAATGAATAACTAGTGTTCAGAATTTCTTAGGTTGCACCAATCTGAGCTGGTAAAGCCACGCAGTACATGTAAAAAATGATGTGCTGCTTCTGAGTCCAAACTGCTGCACAAGCTCAGGTCTTTGTCAGTGACATGGACAGTGGTATTGA
>NW_010309828.1:63491-78579 GCF_000700745.2 Antrostomus carolinensis | reverse complement strand
TTTTCCACAGAGCTCCTCTCCAGTAGGTCAGTCCCTAACCTGTACTGATGCATGCGGTTATTCGTCCCCAGGTGAGGGACTCTGCACTTGCTCTTGTTGAACCTCATCGGGTTCCTTTCTGCCCAACTCTCCGTCATGTCCAGATCTCGTTGGATGGCAGCACAGCATTCTGATGTGTCAGCTGCTCCTCCCAACTTTGTATCATCAGTAAACTTGCTGAGGGTGGATGCTACCCCTACATCCAGGTCGTTGATGAAGATGATAACAAGGTCAGACCCAGTACTGACCCCTGGGGAACACCACTAGTTACAGGCCTCCAACTAGATTCTGTGTCAGAATTATATATATCCCTAATGAAGTTTATCTTGTCCTTCAAATAATTTATAATTTCAAGGAAAAAGAGCTTTAAAAACTGAAAAATGGGTATGTTGATTCTGTGTAAGTAATAGCACTGGAGACAGTGCTGTAAGATTAGTAAGGGTCATCATTAAACAGTTAAGGCCTCTGCATTTTAGTTTGCATCCAAAGTGATTTACTCAACAGAACATCCAGAGAGAGCAGAACAGATGTAGTCAAAGATGTACAGCTGGTATTTCTTCTTTTCTCATAGAAGACTTAAACACAGACTTTTCTTTCAATAAATTTCTAATCCTGCAGAAGGGTACTACAGAAAAAAATTGTATAATTTAAGTGGGTAAAAATATTGCATATTTTTCTTAAAAATGCTAATGTCTAAAAAAATTTCCTAAGAGTAGACAAGTCACATACTTTAGTTCTTACGCTATTTTGTATTTTATTAAATTTATAAATTATTACATTAAAAAATAACAACATAAACCTTATATATATTTATGTGGTGGGTTGACCTTTTCTGGATACCAGGTATCCACTAAGCTACTCTATCAGTCCCCCTCCTCAGCTGGACAAGGGGAGAAAATTATAAAAAAAGGCATGTGGGTTGAGATAAGGACAGGGAAATCACTCAGCAGTTACCATCACAGACAAAGCAAACTTGACTTGGGGAAATTAATTTAATTTAGTACCAACCAAATCCTGATTTTCTCTACGTCCTCTCCCCGAATGGCACAGGGGGATGGGGAATGGGGGTTGTGGTCACTTCATCTCATGTTGTTTCTGCTACTCCTTCCTCCTCCCTCTCTTCCCCTATTCCAGTATGGGGTCCTTTTCATAACAGACAGTCCTTCCTACAGGAATGAACTAATCCAGCATGGGTCTTCCCATGTGTCTTTTCCATGGGATGCAGTCCTTCAGGAACAGACTGCTCCAGCACAGGCTTTGCACAGGGTGGCAGCCTACTTCAGGCACATCCACCTGCTACATGAGGTAATGGAAGTGAGCTCCATTACAGAAGAGATGGAAGTTCAGTTCATGGTATCAAGATTTCAACATGAAAGTTATCTAAGCAAGCTTCAGACATCTGCCAAAGAGACATCTGTGCTTGCTGTCATCACACTATGATCTAGCCCAATGGAAAGGAACGAGTACTTTTATTGTGTTAGTTGGACAACTTGTTTGAAATAACTCTTTGAGAGTGACATGAATGATACACATGAAGGAATTTTTCTCTTCAGAAATTAAAAAAGCTTTGTTGGGTATTTGAGAAGTGTTTCTGTGGCTTACAGTATTTTGGAGAGTGGTTGTTTTTTGGAAGATTTGTGGAACCTTCTTAAATAAATATCACTGACAAAGGTATCTGTGACTACAAGAGACGGGACTGGATGACTCGTGCTGCTTCATTAGTAATATCTATACAAGTATATAAAACTGTTCCAGAGCATGAGCTTGTAATAGCCTGTGATTGTCCACACTGTTTAAATTTTAGCACAGTCCCTGGCACGGTTTTTGCCAAATAACAATCTCCCAGATAATTGCTGCATTTTCCAGGTAATTTCGTGTGCAAGGAGCCATTCTCAGTTTGGACTTGGCCATCCTATTTTGAGGGAAAAATGCACTTGAGGAAATGACATGCCATTTAACCTAAGGGCCAGAGAATGTTCCTAGCATGTTTAAATTTCTACTGTAAGCATTCCATTTCATTCCTACGTGATTATGAGATTTGGGGCCACATAAAATAAAAAAGTTTCAATTTCCTCTAAACCATTTTGGTATAGATCTTTCTAGGAACTTCTAGAAATCTAAGGTCTTGCATAATGTCACATGAACTTCACAGGAATTTCTCTACCAATTTAATGGGGTTTCTGTGTGGTCTCTGAAGAGGAAATATGCGCTTAGGCAGGTGAAACTCCTATAGACGCTGCTGAGAGTTCTGACAACGGATGTGAAGGAGAATTAGTTCACTAGTGATTTTCTGTGACATAAATATAATTTATATAATCAAAATCCTGTAGCTCTAAGCAACTTCTGACTCTAAATCTGTCTTTGAAACATTGTACGGAACTGCGACACGTAAACAACATCTCAGGGGAACACATTTAAAAGGGAATGGGGATTATGAAGATACAGTCCAAAATGCAACACTTTTTTTTTTTCCCCAAATATCAAAACACATCAAACAGCAAAGGAAAAAGATAGAAGAGGAAAAATGATTTAAAGCTTACAGAAGAAGTAAAGCAGCATTTGGGGAATTATAAATAACTTTTTCCACCAGAAAAGAAGGATAATATTGTGAGAAATCTGGCAATTTCTCTAACTGGGGTTGTAAAAACCAAAGCTAATAAATAATTTTTATCATACATGCACAAATTGATAAAAATCTGTGATCTTTTAAGGTCGAATAAAAAAACCTAATATACAAAAGTTATTAAAATTGCTAAAGAAAATATTATTTTAGGTAATTTAAGGTAAGTTTAAGGTAAACTCTATATACATTACTATGTTATCTATGAAATATATCATAAAGAAATAAAATACCCCAGCAGAAAATATGTCCTACCCTGATACTGGTTAACCCTTTGAAACCATTATTTGCATCCAAGAAGTTCTAAACTGCATATTAGCTCCGTAATTGACTGTGTTATTCCCTGCACTGCTTTTGTTATTAACAAATATCTGAATCTCACAGATTAGTGTTTCAGTTTGAGAACTGTCAATCTTTTACCTTAACATACAATCAGCCAAATAGATAGAGAACAAGGTGAAGTTGTAGTAAGAAAGATGTTTTCAGAGAGGCAAATACCAGAAGGCTTTTTAGGTAGTGGTATGATAGCAATAGGGAGGAAAATAAAAACAGAATTTTCAGAATCAGCACAAGTAGTTCCTTGATCACAGCAAGAGCCAGCATGATCTTAATCCACTTCTTTCTTTTGTCCGTGTACTTCCTTGTGGAAAGGTTCTATGTCTCTCTTGGCAGTGATAAATATTTATAGTTTAATTTCCAAAATAAGGTAATAGTCAATGTGAAGCCATATGTTATTTCATTTCCATAGTACCCTAGAGCTTAAGCACCCCTCTCTGCCCTTTGTGACGTACCTTACAATTAATGTATTTACATTATTTTCTTGAGATTATTAAAATTGTAGTGAAGATGCTTGAGGTGGGTTGTCTCGGAAAATATGAAAACACCTTACACTCACCCATGACCCTTTTTATCAGGCTCAACTTTACTCCTTCATTCCTATCTCATCTACCTCCTTCCATTCTAGCCCCTGGCAGCATGGAGCAGATGGAGAATGGAGAGTTGCAGTCACCTTATAACAGCTCTCTGCTGCTCCTTCCTCCTCACCTTCTCCCATGCTCCAACATGGGTCTTTCCAAGGGCTGCAGAACTTCAGGATAAACATGCTCCAGTGTGGGTTCTCCATGGGCAGCAGGTCTTTCAGGGAATATCCACCTGCTCTGGCATGAGATAGTCCATGGACTGCAATGTGGTTGTCTGCTCTGGTGTGGTCTGCTGTGAGCTACAGGAAAATACCTTCTCCATCATGTTCTCCTCCATGGGCTGCAGGGGAATCTCCGTTCCAGTGTCTGGGACATCTCCTCTACTCCTGCTTCTCTGCCCTTAGTGTTCCATCTGCTTTTTCTCACTCTTTTTGTACCCTTCTCCTCCTCCTCCTCTGTGGTGTTTTTTTGTCCTTTCTCAAACATATTATCACAGAGGAACCACCACCTCAGCTGTGGGGCTCAGCTGTGCCCTGTAGGGGGTTTGTTGAAGCTGGCTGGGATCAGCTGTGTCTGGCATGGAGTAGCTCCAGCTTCTCAGCACAGAGGCCACCCTGCAGCCCCCTCACTACAAAACTTTGCCAGAGACACTCAACACACTGCTGTAGGCCAAAATCAAGACTGAAGTCATAAGTGATCTCCTTCAGGTTTGCAGATAAAATCTTGAATATACAAAGTGCAAATTTGAATCTAAAAAATTTGTAAGCAATAGGAAAAAAAAAGCAGACACATTCCTGACAGTCTAAGAAATTAATTTCCTTTAACAATGATAAATTTGTCCCTGGTAGCATATACAGAATGCACACAAAGAAGACAATGTCCCTTATAGTATTAGTCAAGTATTCCTTAGGTTTTATAGCAAATTAATGTAAACAAAACAAACATCAACACTACCTAAAAAAGAGAGAAAACTCCTAAAAATATTGCTTGTGAAACTGATGTTTTTAGGCTCTGTGGACATATATCAGCCTTTGAGAGACCTGGTTTGCAAGAGAGAGTTAATGTTGAGTGTAAATGATATTGATGTTGTAGAGGAAATCTGTTAAGTGGAGAAAGAATCCTATTTGGAGTGACTTCTCTTCTTTTGGGTTCCATGAGACCCAGTTCAGCACTCTGGTTTTGTTCAGCAAAGCAATTAAGCACATCCTTCATTCACACTGATTACATCTGTAAGCAGTTAAAGTGCTTATAATTAAGCATGAACTCTAGCCCTTTGCTGAACATGGACAGATTTAAGTATGTGCTTGTTCAGCTGGAGCACAATGCAGAGTTGCTGCAAAAAGGCATCTCTGCATTGGGGATATAACAAAGGCAGGGGATATAACCCATCTGACTGGCATGCCTCCTACCACTCTTTGACCATGTATTATAAATTTTGCTCTTTTCAGCTTTTATAGTTTGATATCCATATATATCTCCAGACCCTGTATTAAGGATGACAGTGCACTAATTCAATATTGGTTTTTTTGCAAGAAAATAAGATGACTTTCAGTCTTTTAGGTTTTGCCTTTGCTGCCTAAGACTTTGCTTACTAGAAAAATGATACTTGTACATGTCTCCATCACTCCAGATTTTATGGGCTCAATATATTCCAGGGGGTGGATTTGAGCTGGTGCCCAGGGAGCCAGACTGAGAAGCTTTGCAACACACTCCCCACTGCATCTGGTTCCTGAAGAGGTTATGAGATTTGACAGAATGCCACAAAATTGGATAGATAAAGACTGCTATGACCATGTGGTGCTCTGCCTGAACAAATGAATCTTCCCAGAACTGATCGTGCCAAGACATCTGAGCTAGTTTACTCTGGTACCAGATCAAGTTTGACAGGGCTTATTAACTTAGGATCAAGGCCATGGTAATATAGCTATTTTACTTTAGCTTGAATTCTCAGCTTGAGCTTTGTGCCTGATCTACAAATCCTATAGAATTCAGCTGGTTCCTCATAATGCCAGCTTGGCTGTCTGTACCCATTATAAATTGCTTTGCTATGCTCTATTTTGAAGCTTGATAATCCACCATTTTAAAGGGAAAATTGAATCTCTTTGACTATAGCTCTCACAGTTTCTGATCAGGCAGAAAGAAGAAATTGCTTATAAGAAAACAAATGCTTACTTGTAGCACTTGATTTTGCCTTCTTTCCCCCACCTCCCCCTTCAGTGACTTAACCTGAGAGAAGCTGAACATCTTTATTGTTGTATATCCTAAAACATGAAGTAAGTAGATATTTGCTTTCTCTTGCACAAAGGTGCACGTAGTTTGAGTTCTTACCTTTAATCTGCTGTTATGTATATAGATTCTCAATTCTCTAAATCAATAACTCAGCCAATGTATCTTCTGACATGAGTTACTGCTTACTACTGCTTACTTGAGGAAGAGCATTACCATAAATCAGTATGGAAAGCCAAGAATCAAATAATCATATTTCATAGTTAATAAATTATTTTTTTGTCAAATATGCTTATTGTACTAAAAAGATTTTCTAGAATAATTTGTGGAAACCATTCTTTTTTAGAGCAGTTTGTTCTGAATTATTTTATTTAATTACAAAAAATTTTGAATGGATGCATAGAAACAATGTCTTTTCTAGTTCTAGTATCTCTAAGAACTGGAGATTCGTGGCATTAATAGGAATGTTTAAAGACAAAATCTGTCTGCCACTCGTATCCTGCAATATCAGCTTAAAATGCACTCTTTCAGCAAATAATCATGATGGCAAATTTATCTGCAAGAAAAGATGAAGAACTCAATGAAGTTATGTAAAAAACAGATATGAATAGCTGTGAAAGAGTGAATTTGTTTAAAATGTGAGGTGTTATTTACACAGAAATTAATCCTATGAAGAAAATATGTGTATGTTTCTTCTTTATTGGTTTTAGTATTCTTAATTTCCAGCAGATACTGTTTTTTCACCTAATTTACACTTACAGAATGTACTGAGTGAGTGACATTTGCTACCTGACAATCTGAGAACTCTACACATGCATATATTTTTAAGGTTTTCACACACTACATGTACAGAATCATCAGAAATTAAGAGAACTTGAAAAGTAACAATAACAGCTCCTACAATGTGTGCATGTAAAATACACTTTTCAAAACTAAAAGAAGTAATTTAAATCTCTAGTATGTAGTCTTACCAAGAGAATTAGTAATGGTTTATCTACATAACCTCTTTATATCAATGCCAATCAAATAATTGTTGAATTTTGCTTGAATATTATTTTGCTTTGGTAATAATTCTAATGGATTGTAGTACTCTTTTCCTATATGTAGCTTTTATTAAAAAGTGTAAATCCAGGTATTTTACATCTTTATGAATACTTGTATGTTGTTCTAAATATACAATTCTATGTCTCACAGTAATTGCTATAAAAATATAATAAACACAACTCAAAACTACAGCTTGATTGTTAAGGTTAAACTAAATATTTGTAGTAGTTTGTGTCTTCTTATCTATGAAGTTTTTACTTTGTAATCATGAGATCTTGTTATACCTGTGCTAAATGAAAATCAAATAACTATTTGACAGAATATGAAGACCTTGCAGATATACGTATGAATGGCTTTTAATAACCAATTATATTTTCATCAAGATAGTTGGTAAAGTCACTATAGAGTTAACTGTATACCTACAGGTTTCCAGTCACAGAATTGAACACTTCAGCAATCACCTTTAACTTCTTATTTACGAGTTAAATCTTCCATATTGGGCACATAAAGATGATGCCTTATATAAGGTGGCAAACAAATTACTCCAGCTGTTCCATTTTAATTATTTATTTAAAGTAGGGTTTGGTTGCAGGTTTTTTAAAGTTATATAATGACACAAAATAGATCCCCTTTAACTGCAATTTTTTTTTTTTTTTTTTCACTTGTAAACTAGTACATGCTAACACTTAACTACATGCCTTACTTTTCTTGTCCAATACTTAACCTCTGAGCCTACAGACAGTTCCATGAGCTTTCTGGAGCTAGAGAAGATAGAGTGGAAGGCAGTGCAATTCTACAAAATCATTGCATCATAGGATCTGTTATGTATGCCCTACAGTGCTCTAATGAGGTTTCAGTGTTGTCTGAACTTCCATTAGTAAAATCTCTGCTCTTTAAGAAGGATTGATTTTCAATGGGAAACCTCAGAAATTCCACCTCTAATCCAAGCCAGCAGTGACCTTCAAGAGTTAAGGAAGTATGATTAGGATTCAGCTGAGGTTTAGTTAGTGTCCTTGTGCCCAGCAACAATTTTGCCTCAGCTTGTTAAGGAACACAACTCTTTTAACTTAAATAATTATGTTTAAAATAGAAGTAATCCCTTTGTGCAATTTAATGTACTGTTTGTTTAGCATAACTTACTTAGCATGAGTAGTTAGATTTACCAAAGCTCTAAACTTTCACCTTAGAAAGGTTGAACTTATCTTGAAGTGTTGCTTATTTATGTGAAGGAAGGCCATAAAACCAGTGGAAATTGGGAGATAAGGAGGCTGCGACTGTCAGCAGAAGTTACAACGCATCCAGATAAGAACATCTAGGACAGCCCGCCTGGAGACAGAGAAGGACTACAATAAGGAACAAGAAGACCCCAGACCAGAAATTACCAATGGACCAAGAGACACATGCAAGGCTCGTGAGTAGCGCATGAAGAACAGGTGCATAGACTGTAAGTAAATGTGTAAATGTCCAAGGACTTATTTGTTCTTGGTTACTGTCCAGAGACACCCAGCTTGAGCTGCTCCTATTGCTGTACCACTCAATTAAATTATTTATTTTTCTGAATCTGGCATTTGAGACTCTGCTGTGTGAAACCTAGGGCGAAAGAATTTCTTTAACAAGCTGTCCCTATGAAACTCTTTTATGCCATTTATCCACCTGGTAGGTACGTTTCTTTATCCCACTTATTCTCATATTGTTGCAAACAATATTGAAAAAATGTCTTTTTTTGTACCTATTTTATTAGGTTTTTTTTCCTACAGAAAAAAAGCTGAAGAGAGCATATGACCCATGACTTGGGTTCATCCTCCTCTAATAATCCATACTTTCATTTCTAAGAAATTGGTCGGAGGTCTGGATGTCTTTGAGATAATTACTCACTTCATTGTAAGCATTCATAAAAAGAGAAAAAAATCCACCAAAACTACCTGCATGGCTAAAGGTAGCGTTCACATTTTTTTACTTAAAAATCTTTATTACCAGTCTGGTAATTTCTATAGCTCACAATTCGCCATCAAATTGTTATGCTGGAGCAAGTAATAGGTGTATGGCAGACAGAAAAGAACATTTTAGTATAAGTCAGCTAAAAAGTCAATCAAACAAGCTAAAAGTCTGCAAAACCCCAGCTCTATTAGTAGCAGGGTTCATTAGCCTACTGACTTTAAAAGGTATTATTTCTCTGGAAGACTACAGAGGCATAAGGGACTTAGAAGTAATCTGCACAAGGAAATGCAATAAGGACCAATTTGTTCAGCCCTCAAGCTGCTAAAATGCCTTCCAAGTTCTGGTCTCTAGATAGGCACCTGAAAAGCTTCCTCTTTCATTCTGCACATTAGCAGTAAGCGTCTTTCCTCTGAGTTTTTACTTAATAGTACAGTAGAGATATATCTATTGCAGCTACCTTTGCAGTCAGAAACATAGCTCATATTTCTCATTTGATAGCTGGTGAATAACAGTAATTATAATAGTATTAGGCACCTGAAACCATTTCCTGTTCATTATAATATGGTCACATGCTTGTTAGTTAGAACTAATAATAAAAAATAGATCTCTCTTTTTTTAATTAATAAAAAACAGTATATCCATTTATAATACACTAAAACCATGCTGGAATATTTAGTTAGGGCAAGGACTGATTTGTTGCAGCCTGCTTCAGGAAATTTAATTGATGGAGAGCCTGTTTCTGAAAGCTGTGCAGAACCATGAACTTACTGAACTACCCCAAAGGTATGGGCATTAAATAACCTAGGACTGTGCTAGAGTTATTTCTCTGAATTAATGGCAATTAGGTTGAATGTATCAGATTGAGTGTAATGGTCTTACCAGATTCGTATTTTCACTAGAAATAGTTTCAACAGCTTGCATTAGATCAACACTACTAAAATGATCTCTATTTAGAAGTATACAACATTTTGTCCTTAAAAGTCAGATCAGTCGATGGAAGGAGTAAAATTAAATGAAAAAGCTGTAATAAGTGTATCTTCGGAAAGCAACTCTGGAGTGTGCTTTTTATTTTTGAGCTATGCTCTTAATTTGAAATTCTGTGACCATTTTAGCCTAGCTGGTCTATGATGAGAGAGAATAAGTGCTGTCATACTAATTCTTGCAAAAAACCTGGAGACAAGAAAGCACTCTAAGGTGTTGGACTTTTTGCGTTGTGCAAAGGTAGCAGGTCTTCTATAAGATAGCTCTTTGCACATATGGAATTTTTATGTTACTGTATTGTCTTAAATTTAAATACAGGCATTGGGCCTTAATCAGTTCTTGGGTACATACAATAAAATCATAGAATCATAGAATACCAGGTTTGAAGGGACCTCAAGGAACATTTGGTCCAACCTTTCTAGACAAAAGCATGATCTAGACAATATGGCCCAACAGCCTGTCCAGTTGAATCTTAAAAGTGTCCAATGTTGCAAAATCCACCTTGCACTGGGAGAGCTGGAGACAATAGTTCACCTTCAAGTTTATCCAATAGAGCAGTAAGACAGAAAATTTGATATTAAATGTCTGCTTATATTAAAATAGTAGCTATAGTAAAATTTGATGAAAAAATGATATTTTTTTGTCACTTAAAAAAAAAATAGTTTATTAGATGTAGTATCCAGCAGCAGTTTGGATCCTAAAAGGGGAAGTTCACCATCTTAAAAAGATGGTTTCAGAACCCTACATTCAAATTCGATATACATTTTCATAATTTCTTCTTCTACTTATAAATGCTGGAAAATCTATTGTCCTGGTTTTTAGCTGGAAGAGAGCTGGGTTTCTTTTTAGTAGCTGGAATAGTGCTGTGTTTTGCTTTCAGCCTGGGATTTGTTATGAGAGAAACACTGATAACATACCAGTGTTTTCATTTTTATCACTGAAAGTGAAGGACTTCATGTTTTGTTAGTCTACAAGCGTAAGATCTAAGGGGCTGAGGAATGTTTAAATTAATAAACTAAACTGGCATTTAGATATGCCAGTGGGATATTCCATATCATATCACGTCATGTCGGGTATATTAGTGAGGGTCTCTTCCTCTTTTAGCTCTCTGGCTTTCTCTTGGGCTCTCGTTCTTCTGGGATTGTGGTTTCAGTTCAGGGTTGTCACTCCTCCGGGATCCTTATCTGGGAACAGGCCGGGCTTGGTTGGCAGGTGGTGACTGATACTCAGTTGCACCGGGTATCATTGATTTGCATGTTTTGTTACTGTTATCATTATAACTGCTATTTTAATATTAGTATTAAGATTTCTTTTATTTCTATTATGAAATTATTCTCATCTCAATCTATGAATCTCCTTACCCTTGTCTCAGTCCTTTCCTCTATCCCCTGGAGGTTGGGGGGGGAAGTGGGTGAATAGCTGTGTTGGCTGCTAGCCAAGGGCTAGCCTAATGAAACTATTGCATCTATGAAGAGAAGCAAACTAGAATGTAAAATGGTGGCACAAGAGTCTGGGCTCTGCAAAAACCAGCTTGTTCCAGGGTACAATATTTGAATTTAAGTGTGTCTTATCCTACTGGTTTAGAATTGAGATAAAAATGTTGTTTTTGAATGTTTCCCATTGATTTATGTCACCTTTTTCATGGGTTAGTTTGAGAGAGTCTTTTCTCCATTGCAACATTCTCCTATAAGTCATTTATCAGTAAGAGAGAAATTACAATGACAGAGAAAAACAGTAAAATCTAATGTTTAGATCTGACTCATTGCCAGCTGTGAGTTTCCTGATCAAATGCTTTAAATTTAATATTTAATGAATAATAGCTAAAAATAAACTAAATGACCTGAAAAGGAGCAAATGAAAACTACTCAAGAGAGCTTGCATATTAGAAGGAAAAATGAAGTAGAGATTACTTTTAAAGTCTCACTTGTTTTTACTTCCTGAGTTGCTTGGAAACATCGATACAATATCTCTTCATCATGACACCAAGCACAGCACCTGCCCACAGGGGTGCAAACTTAAGAGCCTGCATTGCTAACCCTGGAGTTAGCAGGCTAACTGTGGTGGTTTAGACACAGCTGGCAGCTAAGACCGTGTGGCTGGTCACTCACTCACCCCACTCTGGTGGATGTGGGAGAGAGAATAGAACAAAGTTCAAAATGAGGATAGGGAGGGCTCACTCACCAATTATGATCATGAGCAAAACAGACTGGACTTGAGGAAGAAAAATTCTATTTCATTTATTATCAATCAATAAGAGTACAATAATGAGACATAAACCCACATCTTAAAACACCTTTCCCCAACCTCTCCCTTCTTCCCAGGCTCACATTACTTTGCTCCCAATTTCTCTGCCTCCTCCCCCACTGCAGCACAAAGGGATGGGGAATTTGGGGTTTCAGTCAGTTCATCACATCTTATCTTTGTCACTCCTTCCTCCTCAGAGGGAGGACTCCTCACACTCAACCCCTGCTCCAGCATAAGATCCCTCCCATGAGCGGCAGTTTTTCAAGAACTGGTCCAGCATGGGTCTCTCCCATGAGCTACTATAGCTTAGCAAAGGACTGTCCCAGTATGGGCTTCCCATGGAGTCACAGGTGCAGCCCCAGCTCCAGCATGGGGACCTCCATGGGCTGGAGATGGATTTCCACTCCAGCACACTTCCTACCCCCGCTCTGGCATGAGTGCCTCTGAGGCCTCCTCCTATTTCATGAGCTCTCCACACAGTTACAGCTGCCTTCAGGCACAACCTCCTGCTCTGGCATGGAGTCTTTCACAAGCTACAGGTGAGTATCTGATCCACCATTAGCCTCAATGCGCTGTAGAGGGACAGCCTACCATCTCACCGTGGGCTGACTTCCTCACTGACCTGAGTGTCTATAGTTGCCCCTCTCCCTCTCCTCTCCGTTGCTTTTTTTGCCCCTTCCCCCACTATCAACCTCCCTCCCTCCCTCCCTGCAACCCAACACACTAGCCTGCTTGTATTTTTAAAAGAGACATCCTTTTGAAGTTCAATATTATACTCCTTGAAAAGAAGAAAAAAAACACCACTATCATTTGGGTTTCTTTCATCATGCAAAAGTGGTGAACAAGTAATTTCACCACACTCTCACTATGAGTATTAAATAAATTAAATGTCACTTTAACTCATTTAATGATTTATTTGTGTTCTATCAAATTGACATTGTCATCATTTGGCCTAACAGCTTTGTCTTTTAGTAATTTGGAATTCTAACGTTTTCTCTTCATTGAAATGCTATGCTACCTTGTGTTAGTGATACTTCCCTATGTGCTATATGACAGTTCCAACTTTTCAAGGACTTTGATGACGGCACAGTTTCCACTGGAGTTGTATTTCAAGGGTGAAAATCCTTCACCATCCTAGGGAATTTTGCTTGTAGCTCCATCCATGTAACTTGAGCATACCCAATATTGCAACTTTATATTTCAGTCTTGAGAGGAGACTGATATGTTACAATTTTACATTGTTGACCTGAATGGATTCTGCTTTCTTCATGAGCTTCTGGTTCATCACGAGCTGATGTAAGTTAAGTGGTTTCACAGTATGTCAGAATTAGGTACAACTCAGCAGGATAATTCACAGCACCACAAATAGGCACATTCATTTGTTATCAATTTGATAGAGAAGTCAAGTTCCTTAGAAAAGTAATCCACAAAATCTGTGTGTGATGATGGAGAGCCACTCAGAGCAGGTGGAAGATATAGTGGTGACTGAGAAATACAGAATCTCCTAACAACTTTGATGATAAACTCAGGACTTGAACTTTAAGCTTTTGGATCACTTGGAAGGAAAGATGGATAGGCACCTACCTGAGCAAGGTTCACTGTTTTTAAAACTAGAGAAGTAGTCTTAGGACTTTTCTTTTGTAAAAAACCCAGGGAATTAAAGCAGACTTCACAAAAGCTGGGAATCAAGGTTGACTTCCAGTGTCAGCCAGAAATGGACAGCTCCACCTTTTAGGAACAAGAGAAGGACTTTATGATCTCAGATTTACAGAATAAAATTTGGTGTTAAGGTTAATTCCATAGATGTCACAATTCCTATTTAAAATAACTGAAGTATTCAACTGCTTGATATAAAGAAAGTGACCTAGGTCCTCCTCTATCCTGTACAAATGATGCACTAAGTCATAACAGAGGAAGACTCAAAGATTTGATGCCATGCAGAGAACATGTCTGGACCTCATGTTATGTTGAAAATATAAATGAGCAAAGTTGGAGGCTACAGCTCGTTATGATCTGTTAACTTCACTTTGATGTGAGAGTGCTCATTTTCCATTACAACTGTTTTGTTGTTCTGATTACAAATGAAAACAGTTGGAAGTCAGGAAAAATGCTGCTTATCTGACAAGCCACTCTGTCAGTGGTCTGACAGGATAGTAAAGTACTTGTCTGTCCTTGACTTCTCAGTACAATAATAACAACCCTTTGCTTTGGTTTCCTCAGTAAGTGTTACATGGAGCTCTGATACTTGTCACACAAAGTCAGAATTTAGATAACTATAACATGGTGTGTGAAATTGCAGTCAAGAATATGACATAGAAAATGTCTAAGTAATCCAGACAGAGCCTATATAAACAGCCCAGTATGCAGCAATATAAATTTGCCAGACTCTGTAAAGCTAGGCACCCTTATAAATATTTAACCCTCTTGATGTATTTTTGCATCTAGTTATTCTATAGAACTAACCAAATATGTACTATTTCATAAATATTTGAAAATGCACAGAATATACTTTCTTAGTAACATTTCAGACTGGAACACATGAATCTTTAGAATTCTCCTCTGTCTCAATACCAGAGCATTAAAAAAGCATATTGTGAAAATACATTGACTTGATGGTTTTCTCATTGGCTTGCATACATTTTTAGTTAAGGAAAACAGAAAACTGCTGAGGTTAAATTTGATTTAAATTTTCAGTATGGGCATGGGAAATTAGAATACCAGGTGCTTCTTCTCAGCTGGATTTATTTCATCAACATGCCCAGTGCATGAAGGAAATACTTAACGATATTAGCTGCAGCAGGACAGTACTCAGAAATGTCATAGAACAGCAGGACAGAGCCACCCTGCCGGTCTTAGGATGATGACTTTTAGTTATCAGCTGCCAAGGAGAGGAAGCTGCATTGGCACCAGTGCAATAATATTTAGTCATTCACTTGCCATATGAACATACCTCTGAGTACAGATGACCAAACCCCAAATACACTGCACTATTAATTGATAAACCCCAAGAGACAGATCTGAAAGGTACAGACCCAGTGAATTAATAATATATTTCAAGATCTAATAGTACACAAAT
>NW_010309828.1:11798-63472 GCF_000700745.2 Antrostomus carolinensis | reverse complement strand
CCCTAGCTGTTTATTCTGGTTCAGATGACAGAAAAATCATATGCCCCAGTGACTTGTGATAAGGAGAGTTGGAAGCAAAACTACAAAAACAAATCATTTTTTTTTTCTAGCCATAAAGCTGACTGAAACAACAGAAAAGTAAACCAAGAACACTTTTTTTTTTTCACTTTTGTAGTGCTTTTTCAAGATGATGTAGAACTTGTAATCTAAAAATTTAAATTAACAAACGATAAAAAAAGACACTTCATGTCACACAATACCTACAATAAATACAAAAATATTACCACCAAATATTTTTTCTGTGGGAATTAGACCCAGTAGTCACTAAATTTTTATTATTTTATTCTGAGGCTTTGTTTGAACATTTCACCTGGGAAAACTTTAAATCTATTAGACAAACTGACCTGATGCAATTACAAGTGTGCAACCTTTACACCAAACTATTAACTTATGTGTTAGAAACCGAATTGTTTTATCCTGTATAATCTGCTAAGTAAAACTGGAAGCATGGCTCTTGACTGTTCAGGTCAAGGTTGGCAAGGCAGAGGAGCATTATAATCTCAAGTAATTTTAATTTCAATAAATGTGGCAATATTTTATATCATACAGGGCGCAGATGGAGTGAACTCTGTGAAGAAAAGTGAATCCAGTCAAATTACAGTGATTTCAAAAATCTAATTCAGGATAGAAGACCATCCCAATTACTGTTCAGGTGCATTACATCTAAGCAAAACATTACTTAACTTTCAGGATTTTTTCTTTCTCTCTCCATCTACTTCTTTGACTGGTCATTGCCAAGTGAAAGGTTTTTGTTTTAGTTTGTTAAAAAAGTTGTTGGGTAAAACAGGGTCAAACATATGACATCACCTTTACTGTATACATTCAGTATATGACATGGATTTTAGACCACAAAATTAAATCAAATTTACTTTCACCTAATTTCTACATGCTAATATGATTGATCAAACACTGCCTTGGGATGGATAATTTATTTTCTAAAAGTGATTGTAACTGAAAAAACAAGAAAATTTTTCTAGTAGCTTGTGTTCACTGCTTCAAATTGTGAGGTAACATATGGTGTGATAAATTATATCAATAATCAGTTGGAATGTTAAAGTGAATCTTCTCAAGAACAATAATATGTGCTTTATTCTAGCCACACATAGGGTAAATTCTGAGTATATGGTAAGATTCCTCAAAGATTCTGCAACTAATAAGGGAATTTGATATTGCAGAGTTAAAGAGAAGGCTCAGCTTTTAAGATATCCATTAAGGAATATTTGGAACTAGGATTAGGTTACCATGGTAACAGTTGCTGACATTAATACATGTCCCTACATTTTCACATGAAAGACCTTTTTTCTTAAAATAAATGGTACATATACAAGAATCCAAAACTCAGCACAGTCCACAAAATATCTTAATAAAATATAGCTTACAAAATACAACCTCAAAACTGTCAGATGGAAATTAACCTGTTTTTCTTTTATATGGATTTGAAAATCTGGGTGATTTGCTAGAGTGATTCTATACTATAAATTACCTAAGCAATTAATATTACTTTTCAGAAAACTAACTGCCCTCCAATACCCACTTCTGTATTTAAACCCTGTCTATTAAAGAAATATGAAATGTGAAATATACCATATAATTTAAAGAGTTTCAGAATATTTGAGTAGATGGATACATACAAGAACACTATATAGACAGTTAAAAGTACTGAGCATAAATATATCATGTAAATATTTTCCACATTCTCATAATTATTATTATAAATATTTAATTGCAAGAATCATTTAGTATATAATATTTTCTCTGGAGGTTTATCAATTTTGTGGCATAATGCTGCAGAGTTTCTTCAGATTAAATACCCTGATTCATGAAGAAAAAAAAAATTGTTGACACAATGTTTTCACTTGTCAGAAATTAACAGATGTGAATTTGTCAATCTTCTGGGAAATACTTCTTCAGCAGAGGAGATTGAATTAGCTATAGTAGGTTTGGATTAACTCATTATTCAATTATCTAAGTATTTAATTGGTTAATTATTGGAATATTTCTCTTTTACATATCTGTTTATAATCTTATAATTGTGCGCAAAATATTGTCAAATTCAATGGGTATTTTTTTGGCTAGAAGACATCTACTTTAATGTCTCAGCAGGTGACATTAATTCTCCTTTATAGTTAGTGGGAGCGATTTGGAATAAATCTGATGAAAGGCCAGATGTACTGCATTTTATTACCCCTTATTGTACCTATTTTTCTTCATTAACTACAAAGGGTGCCTAATATGATCTGCTCACCTTAGACTACTGAATTTATATGGGAGGAATCCCATTCCTGGAATCCTGCAGAGGTACTGAAAGACTGTATCAAGGATCAGTATATTTCTGTTGGGTACATGCCCAGAGGTAGGAATGGCAATTAACAGAAAAGTGAGGAGAGAAGAAGGTGAATAAAGACCGCTTCTAAGTTAAGTATTGAACAAACTTACAAAGCTCTATGTGCAGCCTACTTTCTCAACTTTAAGCAATTTAAATGAACTTTTTCTTCTTTGACCAGATCATTAACAGGTAAACATCTTCATGGTACAGGCTGGAACCATACAGTTTTATTAAAGATAATGAAGATAAAATTTATTTATGCTACCTCAAGATCACACCCTTCTTCACTTATTTATTTATTTATTTTAGGTAAATGTGACATGCAATTAAATGATACATATTCACCACCTTCCCCAATATTGTGACAGAGCAACTGAAGCAGGCATGACAGCGCAACACTAGAGGAGAGACTCCAAGAATGCCGTAGCTATTATTCACATTATTAGGCAGATAAAATGAACATCTCAGATCCAGAACTGAACCATCTGTTCTCAAAATTTGTAAAAAGCTAAACAGTCACTGCAGACTGTGGTTTCTTATTTAGAACAACTTTGATAGTGCTTGTTAGTAGGAAGTATAGTGTCAATAAATACGGTTATAAAGTGGAAAAATATATGGCTTTTATTTTTTAATTTAAAGTTGATTTACTTTTCCTTGTTACTTGTAATGCAACAAACCCACAAAGGTGTGATGTGTTTGTGATGAATTTTGCATTTTTTCTGAAAGGACTCTCTCTTTCTTCCCCTTGAAAGTTTTGGAGTAGTAATAATAGGAACAATAACAACATTGCTAACACAACGTAACTTTTCTGAAAGTAAAAATATATATTTGACTAAAATTAGATTTGATAGGGAGGAGAGAAAAACTAAAGTTATTCCAGCATATAATGTATTCTAGGGAGACTAAACTGAAATAGAACTTGCTGAAATTTACGTATGCATTTGTACAGCTATGAACTCTAGCAAGTAGTACTTCAGCTACTGGCAGAAAATGCTGTAACTTGAGGCTTGATCACAACAATATTCTCCGAATTATTATTGCTGCCATCCAGAGAGATAGATTTCCATTTACTGCTATCATTTGGAGTCCCCATATCTCATCTTAATTTGAGTAGCTGCCTGATGGAAGTAATGTGTAGACTAAAAAATTAGGCCTTTCCATAGCAGTGTTTGGGTGAAAGAGGGATTGCTTCCATTTAGTGTCACATGTCTAGAGTCTAGACAAGACAAATGCTTTTTAACAATACTAATATTAAAAATTCATTAGTCCTGGGGAATTTCCACAGCTCTTTATGATAAAGGAACCTTTTGTCCACATGTATCTGAAGGATGTGTGATAAACTGTGAAGGAAGGCTGCTTGAAGAGATGAGGCTAGAAGGAGGTTATTCACAGTGATAACTAAAATGAACTGACTCAAGTGTGCAATATTCCAGTGTGATATGTGTCCTAGAGACACTTGTCTGGAAGATGCTGAAGTTTCATAATTTAGATGTCAGTTAGACTTCTGGTAGTCAGTCTCTGAATAGTCCTCTGAAGGTGTGGATTATTTTCACCTAAGTTTAAGTATTTAATTAAGATTCCTAAGTTAGTAAGAGCAATGGGTTGGATCTGGAGTAAACTAGATCCTTGAACAACTAAAAGATTACTTGGTAACCAGAACTAATGAATACTGTCTTCCTTACAGGCAGGGAGACAAATGAGGAATTTTGGAAAACAATTCACACAACCTAGGAAGACAAGCACATCAGAAAGTGCCTACTTTCTCTACTGAACATATAGAAAATCTATATGGTCAGATGATTTCACCAGGTCAGAAATATCACTCCCTCTAAAGCTGAACCATTATTATCAAACATACTAATTTGGAAGTTAATAGTGCCTGGAATAGAGACAGCGCAGAACCAACAAATGTAGAGGTCAAGCTTGGTCAGTTCAGATCATTCCCATTTATCATGGTACAAAAAGAAATGAAAAATAGTGTCTGCAGATTCCATAGCCCTGGCCAGAACACCATCTCTAGAAAAAGTGTATTAAGGACTAATGCTGAGGATGAGCTATTGATGAGTAGATAATGACCGCCATGTGCTTGTGGACCAAATCATTGTCTGCTTTTTAAATTATGACTTCAGAACGCCATGCATGACATATATAGTCTGCATTACTGCTTGATTTCTCAGCCTGCTTTGTGTTGTGGGTTTTATCTATTGTTTCAGACCTTAACAGGCATGAGAAAGATTTCTTTTTTTTTTAATATATATATTTATCTGAAGTAAAAATAATCAAAGTATCTACAAAAAAATCTGGCACAACCTGAAATACTTTCTTCTTACAGTGGATTGCTGTTACACAAGCCCCTAGGGTGAGTGAATATTCTGCTAATGGGAATGTATCAGTAATGAATCACTGGAATCTGTCTTTGTCACAGAACAAAGATGAATCAGCTGAAATACTATCCAGAAGATTTTAAGTCTAGAGTGATGGTTATCATTAACAAAGTTAAAGGCTCCACTGTCTGATTTGTATACTGTAACTCTCAAACCTTGCAAAACTGCTTACAACTGAGTTCTATGGGGTCCAGTTAATAATTCTGACTATCTCGCTATCTTTTTGACAGCTTCTTGCTGAAGGTCATATTCTGATGAAGCCAATCATTTTAAATACTTCTTTTACTATTTGAAACTTAATCTAAAATACTTGTGGGGAACAAAGAAAGATATTTTCTTGATATATGCATTTGAGAAATTATACATAAAAAATAATGACATTTCCACACTTAGAAGTTACCCTAGATCTGACAACCTGAGAGAAATAGCTGCATGAATCTGGGCCAGGTGAACTTCACTGGACTTGACAGAAAAATGCATCAGTGTGTTCTTGGCCTATGCCCTAGATTGTGTGGGTATCTACAGATGCAAATAGGGATTTGCTCTGGGAAATTGTTGTTGCTTCCAAGCTCTCAAAGAGCATCTGGTGGGAGGTGGGAAGAGTGGGGTTTAGCTCATCTTCTCCTCTCCAAATGAATGTATCACAACATTTCCCATGCTTGTGTGCTGGAGTTCTGGTAGAGATTATACTTCCTAAGATGAAAAATCAGTCTATATTTCGTAATAGTGGGACCTGGGAATTTTGTAGTAGTTTTTTTTAAGTAGGTAGCATACTTTTATATAAGTTTACACTGTATATTGAACCTGATTAGAGCTTGGAATCGTGCATTAATTCATTTTCTTGCCCAGAAACATCCACTGTATCTCAAAGGTGAGAGGCAAATCACTCTTCCCCATCAAGGTTGCTGTTTGAATGGATGCCATTTTAAATTTAAGAGGTAGTTTAGCAAGTTGTTCCTGAAATATTTAATCTGTTAAATTCTGTCTCTTTGCTGAGTTTGGAGCCAGTTTACTTTCAGGCATCAAGTGCTCTTCTCTGTGCTGTTCCCTGGAGCAGCAAACCAGATTATTCTCAAGAAGGTACTCAGACAACTGCAGATAATTATCTGTTCATGTTAGAGACTGAAAATTATTTTCACACTACCATGCTATGGAGGGAAGTTTTGCTGTCACTTGAATGTCAATCTTTATTTGCCACTGCTCAAATCTTATCAAGCCCTATCTTCTGCCAAGCTCCAGTCTTGAGGCAGAGTGTGATAAGTGTGCCCTTTCAGCAGATACCAATGACTGGAGATGGGAGAGCAACTAGTCCATACTTTCAGTAGCCATCACAAAATCTACCAGCCTTCAGGTGTTCTCTCCCAGCATCTTCCAGTGTGACTGCTGGCTCCTCCTTCCCCACTTCCCCTTTTAAATGCATAGAAAGCTAAAGCCCTTCTCATGGGACAGACTCCTCTTACTTCTTTCTCTGACCTAAGAAAAATTCCTTGCTTATTTCTTATGATTAGAATTTTTATATCATGTGGCACTCTGAGGGAGTTATGTTCATTTTTCCACTTCCTACCTTAATTCTTTGATTAAATTTTCCATTCTTTTTGTTAATTAACACATTCTAGGTTCTAGTCTGGATGTATCTGTTACAGAATTTTGAGGGTAAAATGGTAAAAGTTTATATATGCAATGAGAAATAAAAAATGCACAGTGTTCTTACTTGATTTGTGAGTAGTTTTCTATTGAAAGTATTAAAACATAACATTACATAATGAATGTTTACACTGCTAATCATTAAATGACATCACATTCCTTTTTGTATACACTACTAGTTTTACAGGTTGTAATGGTTAGCTATTGGCCACCTTGGCAGTGCAAAGAAGGATTTCCAAAGCATGAATAAAAAGTGTGGTAACTCACATTTATAAAAGCAAATGAAATAAGTATTGCAGCCATTTGAGGCTGAATACCTATGGCCTCTGTTGCCTGCACACAGATAGAAAGGAAATGTTTGTTTTTTCTTCTACCCACCCTATTTTCAAAGCCATATATCAGAGCTTAATAATTTCATTTAGTTAGCCAGGTTCTTCTTTTTCATGCAGATTTCTTTTGCCTCCCTACAAGTCTCTGTCTGAAGTTCATGTCTCATATTACTTCTTGGTTTATCAATTGTCTGTATCAGTTATCATCCCCCCTTTTCTCACCAATAAACTCCTTAGTGAGTGTTGCAGATCTACAGTAAAGTAAATTATAACAGTATGTGACCCCATAAAACCCCTGCTGACTGTTAAGATCAGAAAGCACAATATTTAGAAGAGGAATGATTGCATTCTAGGATCATTTTCCACCTTGAGGACTCTGGTGATGTAGCAGTGTAGTGGACATCACACTGAAAATTCCCAAAGGAAATGCCAAAACCCAGACTACTAAACCAGACTTAGTAAACACTATGAACATAGCTCGTATAAATTACTCTTTCAATTACTGGGGAGAAGGAGCATGCATATTACAAGAAATTTAAGGGATGTTATAGCACAGAGTGCAAATTGGTTGACTTTCAATTTAGTGATTTAGTGAGGGAGACAGTCTTTCCTGTTAATTTGGTTAAGTGTATTGTAGAATGGAAGAGAGAGAAAATTTCTATTTCAATAACAAAATGTTTCTAACTATTAAAGATCATTAAGAATTTTTTTTCCATTCATCACTAGGGAATGCATTCAACCAGAAATAAGATTATTGAGAGATTCTTCATACCAGGTTATCTCACTTTTCTTTGTTCAGAGCACTTTCTTGAATACAAGAGATTAAATTAAAATTTCTGTATCAGATAAGGGAGTTGAACATACATTCCCATTTAGTTAATTTATACCTTAAAAACTGAGGCATATATTTTTTAGTAATAGCTCTTTGTTTCTGGCATGATATTTTGAAAATGATGCAGGACACTTCAAAATATGGAAAAGCATTTCATTTCTGACTAGCTGAAATGTTTACACAACCCCCATAATTTTTTCCTGATTTAATACATTTCTGAAAAGTGATAGTGTCTTCTTGGCCAGAATCAGTCATTCCTGCAGTTTTTAAATTTTATTGCCAAATCAAATATATACATTACACAGTTCTGCTATTAGATCCCCTGCAATACATTGCCTAATATGACTTACTGTGATTTCTTTTCAATTATGTTTTTCTATTGGGGAATTTTTTTTGTACATCTTGGACTGAAGACAATAGTGTAAGGATGATGTTTTCCATAACAGAAAATTAGACAAAACTCATGTCATCTTTCTGTCTGCATCATATTAAATGCAATCATTGGAGCTATAATTACACAGCTTTGATGGTTAACCATGAAAAGCGATACAAAACTTTACTAAGAAAAAGGGAAACATTACATTTTCCAACTGAGTAAAAAGGGACTTCAACTCATGCAATTAGTAATGAGAAAAACAATCAGCTAAGGTGAAGTGATAGGCCCAAGCAGTGAGGAAATGATCTCTAATTAGACACCAGAGTGTTTGTTGAATATATTATGACAACTTTGGTCTTTGATCCTTCCTAGCCAACCTTACAAAGAAAATACACAAGCAATAAGAAAGAAACTAACATTTTATGTAGATATCATAAGTTATTCTAGAGGAAAAAATCTTCATGGAAAATATTTTTTTGTGTGTGCGTTCTTTAGTGTTGTTTTAAGCCTCGTTTTTTTGACTAATATCCTAAATTTCTATCATTTGCTTTGTAACGTAACTGTGATATATTTCATCTACTAGTTTAAGAGTATAGTTCTTAGCTTTAACAGCCTTTCTTACCATTCTTCAACATATTTCAGTTAGTCCTGTCACCTAAACAGCACCTATTCTGCTTGTCCTTGCTGATATATATATATCTTCATATTTTCCATGTTGTTTCCTTCATACATTCCTTTTCCAAAAATACTATTATATTCAATATAATCGCATCAAATGGCCTTAACTTTACTATTATTAGTCTTTTTTTGTCCCCTGCCTAAAGGTATCTTTTCATAATCTTTTAGACATGAGAACATAATTTCATCTTTTGCCTTTTAGGGGAAAAGATTTTCTGTCCAGCCAGGAAAGGACTATAATGAGTTCTTGACTCAATTTCCACACACACATACCCTTTTAAAATAAATAAATAAATAGATAGATAAATGAAATTTTCAGTGCATGTGACAAAGCTCATATTTTTTTCTCTTAAGGTTTTGATGATCTGAGTTGAAGAGCAATTAATGATATAGATCTTGATGTTAAATAAAATAATGTGTTCACATATGAGACAAGGACTAGTGAAAAGATGTAGGTCATGACTATGAATAATCAGAAAAGTGGTAGGTAAAGAAAAACTGGGGATAGACAGAGAAGTGTTTATGCTTCTAAATGATACTTCAAAATGTCCAAAGAATAATAAATAAGGCAAGCCGCCATGGAATGATCAGTAAATAACTTGCAATAATAAAAATCCTAGGAGATCCAATGGAAAAGGTAGAATTAAATATATGTCATGCTGTCTCAGTGGGGTATGAGGAAGACAAGCTTTTCAGGAAAAAGTAATATATTTTGTTACACCAGTCAATGTAGCTAAGGAGGGGAAAAAAATCAGATCTAGATGTTGCTCAGTATCACATTTCAACTTGCAACAGGTTATCCAGAGAAGTTGTGGATGCCCCCTCCCTGGAAGCATTCAACAAGCTGGATGGATCTTTAAGCAACCTGATCTAGCAGAAGGCATCCCTGCCCATGTCAAGGGGCTTGAAACTAGATGATCATTAAGTTGCCATTCAAACCAAACCATTCTATGATTCCAAGATTCTATTTTTCAGTAGAATAGAGTAAAAAACTCTATATGCTTCATACAGCTGTTTCAGATCTTGCTTGTGTGCTAGAAGGTATGACTATGTTTTCCAATTGGATTCCAAATTCCAATTGAATTTTAACTCTTTCTGTAGATCTTGTTTACATTTTTATCATGGCATAATGCAAATCCTTGGGTAACTTAAGTTTCTATAAAAGATCACAGATTATTTATTATATTTCTAGATGACATGGAAGTGGATGTAGACAAAGATGTGGCAAAATATTTAGTTACTCAGAAGAAGTAAATCCTGACAAACCAGCAGCAACTTTGAAAGCATTAGGAAAATGAACTTCATTTGACTAATTAGAAGAAATGCAAGAAGAATAATGTACTTGCTCCACGGAATACAGAAAAGCAACATTTCCTAACACATTTGCTCAGAGAATAGGAAGTTAACATAATTAATTAGGGAAAACAACATGGACATCAAGGATATCCCAACTGTCAAAAGTTACTTCTTCCCCTGTTTCATAATGTGAGAAATGTGAACATTCAAAGAGATTTGGGAAATTGGACCTGTAAAGAGACTCATTTTCATACAGTGTGTTGTTTGTCTTTGAAACTTATTTTCACCCTTCTCGAGATCAAAACTTTTCGAACTCAACGTATATAAATTGTACAGTGTGAGATTTTTCCTATGCTGTTACTGTGGCAATAAGAACACGTTAAGAATGATTAACTCCTGTGCCTCAGGGATTATACAAAAGTCTAATAATTGATAAAAGACCTATGACGAAAGGCAGACTATGCTACCTCTGTCTACTGTGCATATACTTTTCTCAGAAGAAGTGGTATGGGAAACTTTTACACAAGGTACCCAGCCAAACAAATGAGAAATCTGACATATCATGGGACTTCTTACGAACTGAGAAATACAATAGAGTTCAAAGCTCTCAGTACCACTTCTGTCCTTGCTGTTTTGCTGAGTGCAAAAGTTTTCATGCATTTTGATGTGTGCAATCAGCATTACTTTAACTTTTCTAGTTCCAATTCCTTACAAAATACATTGCTTGTCTTTTCATTTTCCAGATCCCTGTCATTGGTGGTGTGGAATCAAGTTGGAGGCCTGTATCTAGTGGTGACTCCCAGGGGTCAATACTGAGTTCAGTGCTGTTCAACCTACTCATAAATGACTTAGATGAAGGAACAGATGCCAGACGGCTGTGCTACCATTCAGAGGGACCTTGACAGGCTGGAGAGAAGGGCAGAGAGGAACCTCATGAGGTTCAACAAGGGAAAGTGCAGGGTCCTGCATACGGGAAGGAATAACCCCATGCTTACCTCCTGAAAAACAGCCCTGCAGAGAAGGACCTGGGAGTCCTGGTGGACAACAAGTTAAATATGAGCCAGCAGTTTGCTCTGGGGTCAGGAAGGCTCACGGTGTCCTGGGTTGTATTAGGAAGAGTGTTGCCAGCAGGTTGAGAGAGGTGATCCTCCCCCTCTACTCAGCCCTGGTGAGGCCCCACCTGGAGTATTGTGTCCAGTTCTGGGTTTCCCAGTACCAGAAAGACACAGGACTCCTCCCCAGAACTGGAAGAACACAGTGTCCAGGGAAGGGCGACTAAGATGATTGAAGGACTGGAGCATCTTTCATATGAGGAAAGGCTGAGGGAGCTGGGCCTGTTCAGCCTGGAGAAAAGATGACTCAGAGGGGATCTGATTAATGTTTATAAATATCTAAAGGGAGAGTGTCTAGAGGACAGGGCCAGACTCTTCTCATTGGCACCCAACAATAGGATGAGAAGCAATGGGCATAAACTGCAGCATGGGAAGTTCCACCTGAACATAAGGAAGAACTTCTTTACTGTGAGGGTGACTGAGCACTGGAACAGGTTGCCCAGAGAGGTTGTGGAATCTCCTTCCCTGGAGATATTCAAAAACCTTCTGGACAAAATTCTGTTGCATGTGGCAGGAGTCCCTGTTTGAGCAGGGGGGTTGGACTAGATGACCTTCAGAGGTCCCTTCCAACCTCAACCATTCTGTGATTCTGTATTTCAATTACTTATGAAAATATTTCTTTCTTCTTATGGTATTTCTTCTACTATAATTAGGTCTTTCTCTGCTTGTGAGCTCATTATAGTATTTCTAGTTAATAGTATCATCTGCCAATATTTTTATTGATTCCATGATTGTCTTAATATCTGTGACCTCATATTATCTTTCCCTTAAACTTTCTATCAACATTGATGTATAAATGAAAAAAAAATCCATTAAAAACTGCAAGATCTCTTTATTTGCAGCATCAGACATTTAGAATGCAGAAAGTGCATCAGGAAGAGAGATAAAAATGGCATTAAGACATTCTGAGAGTAAAGAGCTACACAAACAAAGTAAAGTATAATCAGGTAAGAGTACATGGACATATACAAAACTAGGAGGAGACAGATGAGGAGAGAGCAAAATGACAACCACGTATTCAGTAATAATTACTTCGAGGTTATGATATGTACACTGTAGTGTCAGCAGTTAGCATTCTCAATTGGAAAATATTTAAATACACTATTCACTGCCTAAGAGAAGAGTTTAAAGGGATCAGGAAATCAGATTATGTTATTTATTATTGTATTATTTATGATGTAACTGGAACACTCTCTCTGTTTCTTTATAGGGAATTTCTGTTCATATATAGGGTTAGATGCTGACCATCAGGTTTCTAATTGAGTACCCTATTTATTTCTGTTAGTTTCTACAAAATATATCTAAGATTTATTTGGCTACAAAAATAGCAGTGGAAGCTGAGAGCTGAAAGTCACTTGGTCTTCTGCCATGTGGTAGATGAGTATAACTGCACAGTAACAGAGTGGAACAATATCTATTGGAAACCCACCTTATTTTTCCAGTATTTCAACTGAATTCTTGAGTCAGTCAGCTACATGTAGTTCATCAAACTACCTGCAGCCAAGAAATTTTTGACACTATGTTCTTCCACTGGAAAATGCAGATTTATGTCAAAATAAGCAGTTGTACCTGCTGCAAAGTTGCCTGGCTGTTAGAGTTGCAAGATGTTTTAGGAACTAAGGAGCTTTGTCTTAAGCAAATATCCATTTCAAGGAGAAAGGCATCTGAGATTTAGAGCTGTTAGGGCTTTCAGATTTCTTGTGCCTATAACTCTTTAGACTGGCAAACAGAGACCTGGGCAGTCAGGGCAATAAATCATATTTATTTAAGGAAAAAAAAAAGTTAAAATGGACTGTCATTTCATTTTTGACAATAAAAGACTTGAATGTCTCCTAATATTCAAGATATTTTAAAATCACAAATTTTCCTTTCAGTGCCTAAGATGTTTAGTTATACCTATAAATAGACAAAGAATTTCCCAAAGGTGAAAATTCCAGTTTTCAGGCAGCCCTAGTTTTCTTCTTTCAGACCACAATTTCTCACTCAAATTAGTTACTTCGCAATACCGACATAGTGGAAAAGTGCAAGAAGCAAACAACTGCTGGCTCTAACAGTTTGTGTTCTCTGCCCCTAACCTCTGCTTTTATAGGAGATGCAATAGAAATCCCATTTGGACAAGAGTAGAATGAGGATTTGTTTTAATTATTATTATTTTCACAGTGTGTATGACTTAGGAATGAAAGTTACCTGGTTTTGATTACAGCCAGTATCTATCTACATGCTGAGTAAGAAGTAGTTAACGGAGACATATTTAAGAATTCACATACAGTTTTTCCTTCCAAACTATGAGACTATGTAGGTGTTTTAATTTTTTTAAGAATGTTCTCATTAAACCAGTGAACTTATACCCCACCACATAAAGAATAACACCAGAGTCACAGAAACTTTTGAGTGATCAGCTATTCTTATTGTAGAATTTAAAATACAACATGGAAATTACAGATCCAAGGTGATTAAAAAAACCCCAACGTTACACTTATTCATTGTTCTACTCTGTTGTATTGTGGTCAAACACTTAAATAATTCCTCAATTTAATACTCCAAAATACAGCTACTGTGGTTATTACACTGACAGCAGAAGTCTTACTTACCCTGTGCCAGACTAGGTACATGAAGGTGAATTTCTTTTGTGAGGTTGTATTCACTCTTGCAACAAAATCCTGTATTCTTTCTAATGTTTGTCTGTGTATCTGCAAATACCATCTTAAGTAACTGGTGCATCCTCAGGTACCTATAGAGCAGTTCGAGAATAGCTCCCCAGAATATATGTAGGTAGGGATCTAAATAAACACTTTGAAGAAGTTCAAAACGGTGTCTATCTTCAGAAATAGCATCACACTAACTTTTAACTGTCACTAATATAATCAATCATGAATTAGGGTATTCTTTAAAAATTATTCCCATGTTATAGGTCTTGTTTGCTTGAATTTTCAAACTCAAATTTATTTACCAGTACTCCAAGCTATTATTGAGCCAAGTGCACTCATACTTTGAATGTTCACTTAGATCATTCTGGAAGCCTGTGTAACATAGCACTGTGTATGTTTATCTCTAAGTACATCTGTCTACAACTTACTTATTAGCATCATAGACATCAGATCATTTTTATCAATGCAGATAATTGCATGGAACTAAAAAAAAATATCTATTTCTGTTGACTAATGCAATAATTTCTGAAGAATTTTCAGGTAGAACAATGTAAACTAATTCACAGCTTTGGTTCAGAGTAAAAATCTACACAAAGTAGATGTTAATGCAAGAGGTCTTAATATTCTAGAGGAATGCTGAGAAGTGCCAAAAACCACAAAGTGTTTTGCCTACAAATATATAATCACACATGCCTCTCATTCTTTAAAAACAAAAATAAACTTTTCAGTAGCAATACTGGTCAAGGCACTAAGGGATTTTTTAAGATTTCATGATATGGGTCCATTTGTTCTTTGGAGATCCTTGGTATCCCAGTCCTCATCAGCCAGCCAGGCAACGTTATCACCATATCTTGCATATCTCTCAAAGGTTATTATGTATTTTCTTCCCCCTATTCCACACTGAAGACAAGTAAGTGAAAAGAGTTAATTTTGGTTGGATTTTCTAATAGTGTCTTTTCTGAATAATGCTGTGACACATCATATAAAAGAAAAATAAAAGGAAAATGAGCAATACCAGATTCTGATTATGTTAACAATGGTCTCTTAAAGATTCTCACCACATAATTGAATGTGTGAGTCTCTCTCCTGGCTAATCACAGCATTTATTTCAAATATGGATACTTGATAGTTATGTCAATATTTGGGCTTTTAACTTGCTCTTGTCTTCAACCTTCTCCAGTATGAAACTGTTGCCTGTGTTGCACTGTCAGCTGCAAGATGAACAAAATTATTAATGAAGTATAATGCTGCTGGAGCAGCTTGTATGAATATTTATTTGAAAAATGAAAGATGATCAATGCCTCACATCTTGATTTGTAGCCCAGTGTAAGACCATGCTACTGTTGCAGAGTGTACATGCCTTCGCTAAACCAAATTCAACTCTAAGTCATTCTAAATCCAAAATAACTCTGTTAAATTCAGTAGATTTTTTTTTTTTGCATATAAATACCTAGTAAAACTACAAACAAAAATTAACTGTATTTGATATATCTATCCTATATAGATCTATCTGCCCAGTCCTCCTGTTATTATTTAATAGTTAACAAAAAGAAATACAGTTTCAAAATTTTCTGTGTGTCAGACTTTTCAGACAAATACATCTATTCAGAGAGGTGCTTTCCATTTCAAAGGTATAACAACCTCTCACTTTTGTGTGCTATAAAGAGTATCTAATGGCTTCCAGTGGGAAACAATATTCATTCCACTTTAAATGAAAAGCGCCTTTGGTATTTGAATGTATTTATGAAACTGTGAATATAGAGCTGTGCTTACCATTTCACAATAATCCACAGAAGGATTATACTGAGGCACAAGATAAGTACAAGTGCCTGAAGTAATCTGGGCACACAAAATAAAAACAGCCTGAGGAAAATCAAAATGCTAATAAGTAGCTCCTCTTTTTTTTTTCTCCATTTCATTTTTGATTAACTGCACAGTTTGACTAACAAATCACCTTCTGTCAATTTTGGTAAGAAATGTTTTGATTAAAAAATAAAACATAAAATTTGGTACATTATTTTTTATTATTTTTTTTTCATCACTGAAAGATGGTAGCTGTATTTATTCTTTCTTGCTAACTCTACTTATTCTCATTTTCATACAAAAACACTGAATAACTTGAAAACAAAACAACTGGCTATAAAGAAAACTTCCAAATAGAATTTTATATTCTTCTATTGTATTTCTTCTTTGAAACCTTGCAAATTAAGAGTTTGCTTCCTTTCCTGTTAACAAGTTATTTGAAGACAGGCTTAATTTCTTATTTATGTACTGATTTTAATTTGTGCTCTCTCAAGAGTTTTACAAACACTTTAAATATGTGTCAGAATTTTTCACTGGATATTTGTTGTAGCAATATAGAATGGAAGTATTGATGTAATTGATCATCTGTGTTGTACAGTACTGGATTACTGTCTTTCTTGCATTACAGGCATAATAATTGTTTGAGTTCCAAAAGAAGAAATTGTCAAGGGTATGTGTTTAGATTCAAGCAGCAGTTCAAACCAGTCACATATTTGTAGGACCACAGGAATGGCATGAGAGATGATTCAGAACAGGCTGAAGTGAGGCAGGCTGCCAACTGAGACTGAAACATCACATTTGAAAACTCTGATGGCTGTGTGGAAATCAAGTGTCAGAGCAGTCACACAGCTGTGGAGCCACAAAGGAAGAGAAGGAAAACAAGGACAATTACAACACTCATTTGAAGTAGAGAAGGCATCCCAGAAGCTTGCAACCCAGAGGATGGAGTCTACACCAGCTATCTGATTCTCCAAAATTAGCCTAGAAAAGAGGTAACATTAATATAAAATTATGTGTTTTTGATCTGTAAATTTTTTGGCATACTCCCTGTGGATTTGTTCTAGAATATGCTTCCTGGGAAAACAAGGAACAGTTTCTGAATGAAGCTGTTACTTGAAATCCTTAACTGGAAGAAACTCAAATTTCAAAATTCAGATAAAGGAAATCTGCATTTTGCTGAAGTCAGGCAAAAATGTTTTCAGGTATTAACAATGCTGATGCATGTAAAATTATGAGTTTGGATCATTCCAGGAAATGTTTTACTGACTCAAAATTTTGTCTTACAGACTAGGAACATGTGCACATGTTCCTTAGTTCACAAAGGTGAAAAAATAGAAGTCCTCACACTGGATCTTCACCAGAGAAAAACAACCACAAAACACAGATGAAGTAATGATTTTCAAGGTCTGAGTTAAAAGAAAAAGAGCTAACCTGCCCAGTAGCTGACTATACTATGTTGGATTGCCCAGATGATTCAAGCAGCAGTCACTTGGGTTTCTGCCCACATGTGCAATCTGTTGGACAGCAGTCTCATGAGTGTACTGAGTGTGCAGGTTCAGCTCTGCAATGACAGCCTCAGACAGCTGTGCAGTGTAAATGTTACCAAATTCATCCTGCAACCCTCAGTGTAAATCCCATGTTCACAAAGCTTGGCTGCTAATACTGAAATGGTTCCACAAAGGAGAAAAGTCAATGTTGCTGTTCTCCCTTCATACCAAGTAATACATTATACTTTCAAACTCACATACTGTAAGTGGATGCGGGACTCACAGACAGAGCTTTCTCCTCATAGTGCTGGCAAAAGAATGGGTTCCCACATCCACAACTAGAAGAAAGAGACCATGAGAGAAATAACAAAAAAAAAATATTATTCTATAGACTTTTTAAACAGGACATGGGAATTGAGTCTGTAAAGAGAGCTGAAGTTTTACAGCTCTTTATGTTGCAATTCCCATTCTCATATATTGTCTTATCATTCCCTCTGACTCATACTGTGCATCACTGGGATCTCTGGAGAGTTACAAACATTCATTCGAGTATCCCAAGAGAAGGAAGGAGGGAGACTGTGAGGAGGACCAGGTGGTTAGATTACTTGCTGAGAAAGTATAAAAACTGAGCCCTCGCTTTTACAATAGAGAGATGTTACATTGCTTCTGATCATTCATCAACACCAAACACTGATCAATATCAACATCAAACACTATTCATCTACAGCAAAGTACTTAGGATGAGATTGGTTCAATCATAAGCAAAATATAAAAAATGTTGGGAAATTCTAGAATATAACTTCAAGAGTAAAAGTTTATATTTTGGCATCATTCACTATCAATGTGATATTTTTAAATATTATTTCAATTTTATTGAATATTGTTGCATTTTAATTTCCCCTGGTTTGTCTCATGAAACTACTTGTTGATGATCTTGTGGTCCATAATTCAAAAACAAATTCAAAGTTACTTCTCACACAACAAACTGTTTGCAAATTCTAAAGTTGTATTATTCATGCATATAGTAAGTTCTTGGATGGTATCAAATCAACTCTTACATATATAAAAATATATATGTGCATGTATATAAACAGTTGTCTGTGAGAAATTATTTAAATATATTTGTATATATATCTATATTTAATTTTAGTTAAATGCAACTGTTGAAAATATCATTGCTGACTTAAGGGAACAGTGGAATGTGCCAGTGTAGGTTAGATGTTCAAGATCGTACATACCTTATGGTCACGTCATGATTTTTCTCTGTGATCACATAGAGAAAGCAGAGGAGATGAAGCAGAGGATAGGAAGCACTTTTTAATCTCCATGCAATAGTGAGAGTGTGAGAGGGAAGGATGGTCATATGGAAAGATATTTTTCCCCAGAGCAAGAAGGAAACAATTAAACCTGTTTTACTGATAAAACAGCACTATTTTCTGTGTATTGCAATGTAACATGGACTACGTAATGAAAAATATCAAATTTACTGGTCTTGTTCAACTGCTTTCTTTTATGATAGACAGCTATGGAAAAAAAAAAACCCACATGAATGTTGCATTACTTGTTGCAAGAAACCTTCAGGATTGATAATTTAGTTGTTATTTAATTTGCTAATCCAAAAGCTGGGCTACAACACACGTAAATTGCAATGATGGGTGAATTGTTCTACCAAAGAAAGAAGGAAAACAACAAAATGCCTGAAGTCATTGGTGTAAATACCATAGAGGTACAAACCTCCTTGATCAGGGACTCAGCCTGAAAAGTAATAGAAACTAGATACATGATCCCACGCATGAGGAATAAACAGTCCAGGTGTAGGCACTAATGAAAATCTCACTGAATGAGAGTGGAGGCTTTCTCAGGAGTCCAAGTGTGTTCCAAAATTAATGCCATCGAAATAACTTCTACAAAGGAAAAGACAATACAGTACATGTTTTCTCTCTTGTTACTTTCTTTAGAGATCATGCAACTTCCCTTTACACACCCATTGAATAATACTTTCCCCTCTAAAGATATGGTGGATGCCTGGAGGCTGAAAGGAATAGTCATTTGAAGTATAATATATTTTAACAATGTGCACTATCTGTCAAAGGCACATTCATAAAAAGCAGAAAAATATAAGCAAGCAGATAATATTCCCAAACGCATGCTTTTTGCAATGCAAATAGAATTTAAAGCAACATAAATCCGTGCTTTACAAACCTAAATTATACACAGTGTACCCAATATCAAAGCTTTTAAAGAAGATACATAGGAAATTCGAAGTGAACCATCTAGTAATTGGTCATCCAAACTATATGAATTTTATGGGAAAAAAAGGTGCATCTAATGTAATAATGAGCAATATGCCTTGATTTTCTAGTCCAAGATACTGCCTGTATATCTGTAGTTAAATGCAGTGGTGGAAAGGTATAGAAGTGATCTGCTACTGGCTAAGGATAGTTTGGGGACTTTTTTTGGCTTGGAACTGGACTGAAGTGATAGTACAGATTGTGGTTGATCTTGATGTGGACTTTCATTTGTTGTCTGACATAATCTTGATCAAAGTTTCATTGGAAGTGTTCTTCATAATACTTTGTACAAAATTACGTACAATTAATTATCTTATCTGTACTTATAGGCACTGAAAGATGGTGGCTCTGCTTATTCTTTGATCTACAGTTGAAAAAAATAAAGAAAAATCTAAAACCAAATCAGATATCATCAAAGGAAACCTCTGAATGAAGCCTTATCTTCTCCTTCATTTTAACTAAATCATTTATTTCCATAACTTAGAAAAAAGCTGGTGGTTTTTTTTGTTTGAAAATGATCTAAACAAAAATTTAATTAATATATCAAAATATCTAAATGTTGATTTACATATCTTTTATTTACCAAAAAATGTATGGATTACTTAGTGTGTATTTGCTGTAATAATTACTTGCTTTGAGTACGTTATTTTCGGAATTCTTTTCATTGTATTCATTACTCCTGAATAAATTTTTATTTTGTGAACATAATGTTTTCTTTACTTTGCCTTTCAAAGCAGACACATACCCTTCCAAATAAATATTGGCCTTAAGAACCATTTGTTTAAAATTTCACTTCATGTATAACACAACACAGATTAACTCAGAGCCGTTAATTGCATGATTATGGCAAACTATCCAGATGTGCTTCTTTGAGCTGCACTGCAGCTAAGATTCTTTTATGTTTGCATGTTGCCTCTATCCTCTCACTAACATCTTTTGCTCTGTAACTATGGTAGAAAATAAAATGATCTGCAACAACTATAAAAAAAAATTGAATCACTGAGATCCATTCAAGTCATAGGACATCTTTAACACTCATTTGCTTTATCCAAACAGTATTTAAAAATGCTCCTGCAACTGCTCAATCAATTTCTTGCTTTTGTTTAAGGGAGCAGTAACTGCTTTCATGAACCAATAAAACAAAGTGCCTATATAACAATGCAAGGTTATCAAGGTTATCATGTGTTCAGCTAAAAATTCCCACATTCGCATAGCACTCAAGCAAGACTTCCCCATCCTTCCAAAAACCACATTTGGCAAAGACTTTCTTTTCATAAGTTCACAGATAAATCTTAACTTAAAAACACACTATTAAATTAAAAGATTAGCCAAGTCCAACAAATCAGAAAATGTTAATTCAATATTGAAAGAAGTATGGTTTCTTATTTGTCAAAATACAATAAAAATTTTAATAGCTGTAAATATTTAGTGAACTTGTCACATATTATCAAAGAATAAAATATGAGTTTTAAGTTGGGAAGAAGTATTACATATTGAGTAAAGAAACATTCACTGATGAATTAGGAAGCAGTTTAGAAAGAAAATAAAATGTTGCTAAGAAAAATAGGTAGCCTAGGAGAATAAATGCAAATTTTATGAAGTAAAAGCTATGCATATTGTTTTTTAAATAAGCATAATTAAGGGTAATTCAGGTGTTTTTTGAAAGCCATTGACTAGAAGAATCATAAGAAACAACTTCAATTATGACAAATGAAGCACAGAAAATATTTAAATTATTTATTCATACTTTAGCAGAATATAGTGAGGTTATTATTAATCCAGTCCAGCTTTTTTTACTTAGTAGACAAAACAATATCTTTTTTTTAATAATTAAATAAAATTGAGATTGAGAGGTTTAAGAAAACTCATAAATTTCACAAGAACAAAATATTTTGAACTGGAAGTGCTGATAGAAAATATTTACTAAAATTGTTATTAGGAATGAAAGAAATACAGTAATTTACATTGTTAACAAAATAATTCTACAGTTCACAATACTAATAGTAACTATACAATAATTCAAACAATAAAGAAATTAAAAACAAAACTGCCATAAAAACATAAAACTGAACTTATCAAAAGTTGATATCCAGAACGCTGACCATTCCTTCAAGGTGAAGATGTCCTTCTACAATACTCCAGTGTCACGGCAGTAGTGCCTGAGAGAAGTAACCACCAAAAACCTCAAGCAGTGACACCTAGACGAGAATAAAACTTCTTACACTAGTTAGGAAGACAAAGTATTTTAAAACCTTCCTCATTTACTGTTCCAAACAGCCTGCCCAGCACTACACGCTGGTAAGCCCAAGTGAAGATAAGCAGTTCACAGAATGATAGAATGATAGAATATGTTGGAAGAGACTCATAAGGATTGAGTACAACTCCCTGTTCTTTTCAGAACTATCTAAGACTAAACAATACAACTAATAGCGATGTTCAGATGCACCTTGAACTCTGACAGACTTAGTGTCGTGACCATTTCCTTGGGGAACCTGTTCCAGTGACTGACCACTATCTCAGTGGAGAACCTTTTCCTAATGTCCAGCATGAACTTCTCCTGTCGCAGCTTCATTCCATTTTCTTGTGTCCTGTTTCTGGTCACCAGAGAGAGATTAGCACCTACCCATCCACTGCCCACCTTGAGAAATTTGTAGACTGTGATGAGGTCACCCCTCAGACTTCTCTTCCTCAAGCTGAACAAACTAGGTTACCTCAGTCACGTCTCATAAGTGTTGTCCTCAAGACCTTTCACCATCTTGGTCACACTCCTCAGGAAACTCTCTAATACTTTGATGTTGTTATATACTGCATGCAGTACTTGAGGTGGGGCTGCATCAATGCAATGTAGAGTGGGACAGTTCCCTCCCTTGTCCAGCTAGCTATGCTGTGCTTGATGCACCCCAAGACATGGTTGTTCCTTTTTGCTGCCAGGGCATACTGTTGACTCATATTCATCTTGCCATCAACGCAGACCCCCAGATCTCTTTCTGTGATGCTGTTCTCCAGCCTCTCATCCCCCAGTTTGTATGTACAGCCGGGATTATCCTGTTCCAGATGAAGAACCTAGCACTTGTTCTTGTTAAATTTATAAGCTGATTCCCTCTTGCCAATGCAGCATTACCAAAGACCTTTTCCAATCTCTTCCTGAACTTTAGTATGTGTACAAGATCAGAAAATTAAAATAAAGAAAAAGAAAAAGAAAAAGGAAAAGGAAAAGAAAAAGGAAAAGAAAAAGAAAAAGAAAAAGAAAAAGAAAAAGAAAAAGAAAAAGAAAAAGAAAAAGAAAAAGAAAAAGAAAAAGAAAAAGAAAAAGAAAAAGAAAAAGAAAAAGAAAAAGAAAAAGAAAAAGAAAAAGAAAAAGAAAAAGAAAAAGAAAAAGAAAAAGAAAAAGAAAAAGAAAAAGAAAAAGAAAAAGAAAAAGAAAAAGAAAAAGAAAAAGAAAAAGAAAAAGAGCTATGGACCTTAAAAAATGTCTAACATTTTAGAAACAGTAGAAAGAAAAGGTGTCCAGAATTTACTGTGAAACAGTATGGGTAATGTCACACTTTTGGATGTGACAATTTTTTTTATTTTCTATATGCACAAGACTTCCTTTAATATCTTATGTTATTGTATATCCTTTGTATTTTAAAATAAAGTCTTTAAAAATTATTTCTAAGCATCAGAAAAAAAAAGTGTTTTACAGGAAATAGGCTACAGCAAAGCAGTATTAATTTGTATAAAACATTGAATAGTTTGAAAAAATAACTACTTTTCAAGAAAAAAATAGGAAAAATGCCAGAAAAAAGATGTCAGGGAGAAACAGAAATAGATAAGCAGATATCTCACATTCAATAGTTTCTGTATAAAAGCAACCCTATGACAAATTGTTACAGGTCAAATTTAGAGCTCTAAACTGAGAGATCCCTTATATGAGAAAGCTAAATCAAATTTGGTTGCAAATCTACCGCTTATTTTTTTTACTCAACAATAAGTAGATTAAAGCCAGTTCAGATACACAAACAGTAGTTAAAACCATAAGTACGCCACTGTTAAATGCAGGCCATCTTTCCCCCTTCAGTTTGTACTGATAAGCAATAAACACATCTTCTCATAACATGTCTTTCCAAACTATCCACTAGACACAACGCTGTGATGCTTAATCTGCCAATCTAACCTTCAATTTGACCACAAGTTTTGTTTTGTTTTCCTCCAATGTTTGTTGTTTTGGGGTTTTTTGTGGGGGGGTTGTGGTTTTTTTTTTAAATTATTTGTATTTACTGTCAAGCTTCTTTATGTTTGAACATTTGGATTCCTTCAACAATTCTGTGTTTTAAAATGACCGATGCATTTTCTTAATTTTTAATCTCCTGTATGCCAACCAACCTCTTGCTGGTTTTGTGTTGTTTCTTACCATTCAGGAATGAGCTAACTGAAAGGGAAACTGTTATTCTCATAAACTGATGAAAAAGTTTTTTATTTTTTTTTCCTTTGAGAACATCCTTTTTATTTTGACAGTCCTGCTATGTAAAGACCAATATTATTAATTCAGATTACCCTAAGAATGATTTTTTTTTTACATTAAATTCCAAGTTTTTGAATATGTTAACTGAAATTAAACTTCAATTAATCTGGATTATTGATTAATTCAATTCTACAAGAAATGCAGATGTTGCAACATTTCCTTTCAGATACCATTTATTTAATATGGTTATATACACAAAATGTCAATATGAAGATTTTTTGTCATCTCTTCTTCAGAATGAAATTAGTGGTGACAGATAATTGCAATATTAACACTCTTGCCTTTTTGCAAAAAAATCATTGATCAAAAAGACTGAGTAAAAAAAGAAAAGTCTAGATTACAATTAGTTTAAAAATTAACAGTTTCTGAAAAAAGCAATACAACATATCAAAATCACAATTAATTTTTCATTAGAAAAAGAACAGTAGGAGGGAGATGGGAACATTTCCTGCCAGTGGAAGATCTGTGGTATCTTTTTCCTTTTTTTAAACAGTCTCCCCTGTCATTTAGTAACTTTATTTAAACACATACTTTAGTAGGACAAAAGACCTTAAAAATAACTCAAGTATGAGGACCTCCAGACATTACCAGAGAAAGGTATTAGCAGCTACACTTCGAACAAACTTACTTGCCTTTGCTATAGTTCTGAATGATACCACACTGTTGGACACACACTGAGCTTTCTCATGAGTGTAATTTATCCTGTGGTGCACTTGGCTTTAGAAGAAGTTGACTGAAGTGCTTTTGCACTGCTAAGTCAGACAAACCTGCCAAAACCATGGATTTCCTCAGAGATTACAAAGTTTTCCCATCACACTTTTTTTTTCAGAGAAATCTCTGTCACCTTACCTCATGAGGTAATATCTAGACTTTTGGCTTTTTCTCTCCTTCTCAGGCTCTGTACATCCTGGGGACCTGCAAACTTCATCCTCGCTCATGAATAGAATAGAAGGCAGCAGAAGAGCAAGAGCTTTCAACTTTGGGGATGGAACAAAGCACTGCCTACACGTGGGCATGGAGTAGAAACAAGAAGATAGGATGGGCCACCACAAGGGGTTACCTTGTGAACAGAAATTACAGAAATTACAGTGTGAACAGAAATTTTTCTTGTTTGCCTTGTACTACAATTATATTGATAATGAAAAAGAAAATAAACTCCTAATTATATTATATTACTTGTGCTCATGAATTTTTTATTTGCCTCAGGTGGCTAAAGAAGTAGAATTTTACAGATCTTTGTGAGATTTATTCTTTTAGTACTCTATTTGCAACCAGGCTTATAAACAGAATTACTATAAAACCCTGTAAGAAATCTTTTTTGTATGAAGTTTCCAAATGAATTTTTCATGCGAGAAACTGAATTTGACTGGATAAAAATTTTAGTGTTCATCTGAACCCTAAGCTTTTTTATGATCTTATGTTTGATTGGGTTTTTTTTGTTTTGTTCTGTTGTTGGGTTCTTTTTTCAGAGAACATCAGTAACATATTCCATAAAGTACTAGATATTTATCAATGTTTTGTTTTACTTTGCTTTTACTTTCCCCACTATCATCTGTATAAAACAAAGAAAGAAAATAACCTCAAAATAAACCATGATACATTGGGCCAAGTAGTCATGTCAAAGTTTGTTTTGCACCTTAGAAGTTTCATGAAGTGATTTAGAAAAGCTTTCTAGGTTTTATTATTTGGATGAGAGCTCCCCTGAGCTTATCATCAAACATTGGCAGATAGAAGGACTTTATCCTTATACTAGATTCTAGTAAATACCGTCATTTAAGCAACTCTAAAAGAAACAAGGACATTCTTCTTCTGATAAGTTGTTCTCCATTTCTTTATAATCTGTAAAAATTTCATTTTCTTCATCCACTTAAAAAACATTTTAATTAAGTGCCAGCAGTAATTTCCTTTTAAGCTATCAAACTTGCTACAGACTATATGCTTAATGTAATTAATACAAACTTTTTTACACTCAAACTGTATTTTTATTTGGATGTTTATCCAAACTTATTTACCTTCATACGTATCTCTACATTTTTTTTTTTCTTCCATTTGTATTTCAATCAGTTATTTCAGGATGAGGAGAACATGGACTTTATCAGAGAGTTAAGGTAACTTTAGTCTCTCCCTGACCCTTCCTAGCAGGGCACAGTGTGACATGCAGAATCCTTGTCATGTAATGCAGTAGCAAACCTTCCACTGTGCAGTTCCTTGTTTACTCTCACATCCACATCACATGATTTGGTATGATGTGCCAGTTCTCAGTGTCAGAAGTTTCCAGTGAGCAGCCTTCCAGGAGCCAGTCATTTTGGCTGACAAATATAAGTGTCCAAATTCTCACAAAAAGTTGAGTAAGGCTCAAGTAAGGAGCTAGCTCAGCCGTTAATACTGCTGACAGCATTAAATTAATGCATGATTTAATTGACTATAAAAATGGCAAAGAGGTTATTATTATGATTTGTTTCTCAAAAGTTTCAAAAACAAAAATATCCAGAGCCAGATCTATACAATTAGTTAGACACAATGTAGAACAGAAGAGCTATTCAGTGGGTTTCTGCACTCAATTATATACCGCAAGAATTTCTAGGTACCTTCAGCATTTTTACCTAATCTTGCCCCAGAATCACCTTGGTGTAGACGGATATGTACCTAAATCCTTCCTTAACACTGCTGGAATTAGATACCTGGAAGAGCAGCACCTGTATCCTTTAAGGGATCCATGTAAGATATGAGCCCAGAGGACAGCTAAGATAATTTAGAGTATGAAATTGTAAATACTGTATAAAAACTTACAGTTAGACATCATTATATTATCATACTCACCCATGAAGTGAGAAAAAGAAGATGAGTTGTCTTGTCAAGTTTGGACACTCAAACCTACAGTTTTACAATGGCAATGTCCTTAAACACATTGAAACTAATTGTTTGTATGTAGCAGTGAAGTGAGGTAGACGGTGCTGCTTGCTACCCACCCTTCTAGTGATGCTGTGCAAAGTTCATAAATTCAAAGCTCATAAAGTCATTCTTCTAATTGAAAGATTCTGCTTATGTTATCTAACATTTTTTAGTTAAAAAAACTGCATTCGGCTTCAAGGATTGTTTCTGCATCGGACAATAAATACTCACACATGAAAAGGTAACTTGGGTAGTGACAGAGCACAGAGACAGACAAACCTGCTCTGCCTGACCCAATTTTTCAGATAAGGTCCTTGAAGAACCACAGGGTCTCTTAAAAGAAAACCCTGTTCAACAACATACAAAAAAAGATTTGGCTCCTAAATAGACATTCCCTTGAATCTAGGCACCTCAGACCTGGAGATGACCTAAAGAACAAAGAGACCACTTTATTTAAAAAGTGCTTTTGTAGCCTGAGATATAAACTGAGAGCCAAACTTCCACAACTTCAGCATTGTGTTATCTAGGACTTCTACACTTCAGACCTCTGTGAATTTTCAACACATAAATAAAGAATCTGTAAATATCAATCTCACAAACTTGCCTAGTACTCTGGGACAAACAGCTTTTTCTATACCATTATTAAGAAAAGTTTTGCAAATTATGTTAGGAGCTCAGCGGCACTGGTCAAATATAATTGTCTGTAAATTACGTACTTAAAGCCTATCCTAGCGTGTTACTCATCAGCACATAGATGTAAGATTCAAGCATACAGATTTGACGCTAGTTCTTGGAAGGAAGGGACACGTACACATAGATAAAATACTTAGTAGCCCAAAATTTAAGCAAATTTTAGTTTTAATTTCTAAGTTAAACCTATTTTTTAGGTTTTAGTTTCAGCTATTGGATGATCTAAAGAAAGACTTCTGCCCATCTGTCCTACAAAATGAATGTGTTTTGAGATTAGGATAGCAAAAATTTGGGTCCATTATAAACTTCTACTAGTGGAAAGTTGTTTAGGAAATAAAATGAGCTGTTGAAAAGCTCAGTAAGAGTTCCATTATATTAGTAATCTGCAATGAGATTATAAAATGCTACCTCATTACTATTGATGCTCTTGGAAATAATAGGATAAATTGTTACTCACAGTTTATTACAGTTGGCTTTCAAGAGAATTTCATTAACTTTTCCCAAGTTAATAAAATGAGTTCTGCAGGAGACTAACTCCAGTGGAATAAAATTTTGATAACAGAGCTAGTCAAGGTTAATTAATATCTGTCATAATAATTTTCTATTTTCAAACTGACTGTGAAGTGATAGCAATGTTCACTTGAAAATTGTAGTGTTTACTTATTTCTTGAATAGTTTTCTATGACAGGTTGTCTGTGAATGACCAGTTATATTTTGTATGTAGCCATGCAAAGTCTATGTCAGTAGTTCTGCTCCTTGACTGATGGTTGAAGCATTTTAAATAGGAGAATAAAAGACAATCAGTGTTGTATTTCATCAGTATGAGTTTTCAAAAAACCCAATTATTTCAGCTGTAATCTGGTTAATCTTTAGGATTTGTAAACATTTTTGATAATAATCTTTTTACATTTTGCTGTCACTTCTCTGCATAGTCTTAGATGAGTGTAGGCGAAACCCCCACATCAAAGGCAGAATAATGCAGTATATATATTAGCAATAGTACTATCAACAACTTTTATTATTTCATTACCTTTTCTGAAGAAAAATAATAAGGGTCTAATATTAATAGTAAAGAATAAACTTCATAGAAAGACAAATCTTGTAAAATCAAGAGAGTCTCCATAAGTCTATGCAATTGATGATCGAATAGGTCAGAAGGCTGTAAAAAGGATCAACTTTCCAAGGCAGACTTTAAAACCTAACCTGTAATGCACTTTGTCCATTGAAAGGTAGAGTTCATGCCACTAGTCTGGTCCTTTGCCTAGCAAAAATATTGATTATGCTGAGTGAGGATAAAGACTGAAACATCCAATCTCACTTTTGCTCTCTAAAGACTTGAACTTTAATCCAAAGATAATGCAAATAACTGGGAGCTTTTTATTGTTTTTCAAGGACTTTTGAGCATGCTTGAGTATCTATAGTGGAAATCATCCTCACAGATGAAAAATTTCAATCTAGATATAATAATTTTTAGGATAAATTTTAAAAAGTAATAACTTTACAAGTTTTTATGAAAAGACAGATGAAGTATATAGAAGTATTTCAAAGAAAAGTTCAATTGTAGCTGACTGCTGTAAAAATAGACATAGAGGTTTATGATCAGAAAGTATGAAGAATAAAAGCATTATGAGGCTAACTGTGATATTTATCTTGTGAACTGTTTGTGTCACTAAAAAGTTTACAGTTTTAAATGCACGAACGTATACTATTGATCTGTGGATCATGTTGCAATGTTTGAGAATATATGAGATTCTAAATTAGTTTAAAAGAAAGGTTATTATTACCATTATGACCCATTATTCAAAGGCATTTCTGTCCTGTCTGAATACAGAATTGCACTGCTAACGGCAGAACAATCACTTTAGATAAGGAAATAAGCAGAAATATAGTCTGATTTTTTTTTGTGCGTGTTGCAGTACCCAATTTCTGTTACAGAGTTTTTTCACACAGAGATTTGAAACAGTGGGTTAAGTCAAGTAAAATAGAACCTCTTTTGGAATCCTCCTGTTTTGAAATTTTTAGTTGTGTATTACATAAATAAAAGGATATTAAGTTATAATGGTATTTCTTTTTTTATTAAACAAAGACTTAAAACAGTCTTATTAATTTAATCAATGTGAACTTTTAAACATTAAATAAGATGAACCAAAAGAATATGCAGAAACAGATTATGATTTTTAAAAAGAAATATCATCGTCTAAACCAAATCAGTTTAAGTTGGCTACTTTTTCCTTATGGACACGGGAAAAATATTTTTTAACGTTAATCCTTATGTTAGACTATAAATTTTTAATTCTGTTGGTGCTTGCTAAACAGACTGAGGTTGACTGGTTCATGCTATATAATACAAAAATAATTATTCAATAAATAATTAAAATATTTTGTCTGAAGTTATTTTTCAGCACAAGATCATTTACCTTCAATCTGTTAACGATTTCTTGGAAGACCCCATTTCAGAGAAATCCCAAAGCTCCTATTTACAACACCTCTCTGTACTTAACAACAGTAGTAAAATAGTTGGTATTGCTTGTGATCAATAGCTGAGCATAGATCCTCTGATTAGTTTATTTTGTATCAATTTTAATATCAGATAGAATCTCCTGTTTTCTTGTCCTGATTTTTAAGTAAGACAGAGTTTGTTTTCTTTTTAGTAGCTAGAATAGCACTGTGTTTTAGTTTTAACCTGGGATTTGTTATGAGAGAAAAGTTAACAGCATGCCAATGTTTTCATTTTTGTTGCTGGAATTTGAAGGACTTTGTGTTTTTTTAGTGTACAAGTGCAAAATCTTGGGGGGGGGAGGGGGGATATTTTAGTTGATAAGCTAAATTGGCATTTGGATATTCCATGTCATATAATGCCATGTTCAGTTTATTAATGAGGGCCTCTTCCTCTCTTGCTCTCTCTGGCTTTTGCTGGGGCTCTCGCTCTTCCAGGATTGTGGTTTCAGTTCAGGATTGTTGCTCCTCTGGGATTGTTATCTGGGAACGGGTCAGGCTTGGTTAGCAAGTGGTAAACAATTGCACTGTGTATCACTCATTTGCATATTGTATTACTATTATTGTTTTAAGTTCTATTTTATTTAAATTATTAAATTGTTCTTATCCCAACTTATGAGTATCCTTACCCTTGCTCCCAATTGTCTCCCATCTCCTGTGAGTGGGGGATTAAGCAAATGGTTGTGTTTGGCTTCTAGCCAAGTGCTAGCCAAGTGAAACCACCACATATCTAAAAATATTAATTAGGAACTAATTCAGTATATTTCATTTTCATGGGAATACTGCACTATAAAACATAAAATAAGTAAGATAAGTTAGAAGCAGTATTTAAGCAAACTGTTACTGTAATGAACTTTTACATATGACTGGTAAGGAACAATTTTTTTTTCCGCTGACTACAATGACACAAGTATTTCATTCATAATCATTCATTCATAGCTGCATATAACTTGTGCAAAGCACTACATCTAAAATGAAGTTTTACTTTGAAGAGTGGTGTGGAAAATTTAATCAAGGTATCTGATAATTTCCATATTAAATGCTTCAGTTACAGAAATAAAACATATTTTTACCTTCAAAACTGTAATAACCAGTAATTAAAACCCTATCTCAAGAAAAAATTGTTTTGCTGTCATATGTACACATCTTCTCTGAGTGTTATCCTTCATAGTTGTCCTGTAAATGTATGAAATAAACTTTGCAAACATTATTTATTTTGTAAACTATGTAAATTGATACCCTAATAAAATTGGGAGCTAATTATTCATCCTTTTTAGGAAACAGGAAGAAAAATAATCCAGATCTGCTTGGAGACTTACATCTGTCAGAAGTAATTTACAGAAGAGAAATCTCTTTTGACATTTTTCAGGGAGAGAAATAGAGCAGATAGACATATTAACATTTTGGTCATATACCAGTGATTATATTTTCATTAAAATAGAATACAAGTAAAATAAAATATTATCATCCCTGAAACCTGAATGACTGAATAGTACTGAATGTGCCTGACCTGTAGACACTAAGTATTATTGCAGTCTAAATATGTGAGCTAAGACAGTTCTGGCTAAGGCAAAACAAAACCAGAGTAAGTTGAGAGCTGTCTTCTGGGTTTCTCCCATCCACTTGCAAAGTGGTCTGGCTCTGACATTCAGACCTTCCTTTCTAAAGACTGAGATGATACAAAGGGAGTTTTTGTGGCAGCAGCAGACCTAACAAGAATGGCTCTCAATGTTGAATCAAAGACTCTTTTTGACCAGAATCCTGCATCCAATAGCTGCTAGTAAAGCATGCACAAAGAAAGAAAAAAGAAAAACTCAAGCTCATGGTCCTTTTCTTCCAGCAATTCTTGGGTCAAGAATTCCTGAGACAAAGTGTAAATAGCCCAAGGAATTTTCTGTGTTTATCTAGGAGGCACTAAGCAGAGCAACACTTCTCAAAATGAAGCTTAAAAGTTCAGTAGCTTATCCATGGATCTCTCTTACCAGTATCAGGACAGTCATTCCTTTATCTTGAATGGATGGAATAGTCCATCCAAAAAAGCACACTTTCAAAATGCTGATTCCAGTAACTTACTTCCAGGGGCTCACCAAGCCACTCATTCTCCCTCCTCAACAGGACAGGGGGAGAAAATAAGATTAAAAATTCCTGAGTTGAGATAAAGGCAGCTTAATAAACCAAAGCAAAGGCTGTTCATAGAAGCAAAGGAAAAGAAAAATATTTATTCTCCACTTCCCAAAAGCAGGTGATGTCCTATTCCCAGAAAGTGACTACTTGCTGAGAAGTACGGCCTCAGTACATGTAGTGGTTGTTTCAGAAGACAAACACTTCAATAACAAAAGTTCCCCCACCCCATTCTTTTTCTACCTGCTCTGCTGAGCAGAACTTTATATGGTACAATACAACAAGAAAAACCTGTGTGAAGCAAAGTAATTCCAAAGCATGCATATGAAACTGTTGGCAGAGTGGCTCACTACCAGTGAGGGGTTGGGTTTTGGTTTGGTTTTTTTTTTGACAAGTCTCCACAAAGTTGAGAATATATTATCCTCAGGCATTGAACACGATATTTGAAAAACATCTAAACTGCCATGCCCCTGTTAGATATATATTCTGAATTTACTGCAAACCATGTTTGGGTTACCATTGGAGTTTTTACCATTAGTAATATCCAGTAAATTCTTGTTATCAGACTATTATGTGTATCTTGAATACAAGATAAAAAATATGTCATTAAATTAACTCAAACAACAAGATTTGGTGACTGTACAAAATTCCTCTCTGCCTTTCTAGGTAGTGGCTAATTTTGTACAGGAATCAAGAATACGGATGTTTTAGAGGTCATGTTGACAGGTGTATCATGAGTGCAATTCTTATCTATGAAGGACTAACCAACTTTCTAAGAGCATTAACTTCTGAGCTCTGGGTCATTCTTTCATCCCTTTTGTAAGGGTCAAAATGCAAAGTAGTGGACTGAGATATCAAAAATAAAACTGCTACAGGGACAGCTGTGTGGCAGGTAGCAAGGAGGAGTCTAAGGTACCATACATAAGAACCTTGGTCATCCATACATGTTTCACTCTGATCTTTTTACTCTCAATACCTATTCTGTCAGATTAACACGTTACATAAAAAGATCTGTCATGAACCTCCTCTTTTTTATGAGACCTCGTGATCACTATGTCCCTATTCTGGCAGGGTCCTCTGAAGTTTATCTATGACAATCTCCTGCTCAAAGACATGATCAGCTACAGAAGTGTTGCTGACAAATATTTGCCTGTACTTTTTTAGCACTGGACCAGTGGTGAGGTTTCAGAAATTTATAACCCTTTTAATTACCTTTTCTTATGCTTGCTGCATGGTGGATAAACTTCTCTTGGATGTTTTCCTATCATGACAGATTTTTTTTTTTTGTTTTTTTTTTTTCTGAAGACCGCAGGAATCAAATGGCAGGTGATGCTTTATGATACATCTGTGCATCAGACCAACTTGTCTTCTCTTCCTGCTAAGAACTGCAGTAAGCACTCCCACTGCACTACAGTCCAAGGCCTCCCACTGCACTTGTGCAGTGTATTTCACTTCTCCTTGCTACACTGGGACATCTTTTTACCTTACAGAACATGCTGCCTTCATTGCAGACTAAGAGAGACTTCCAAGCAATCTGTTTTTCAGCTTCACAATTCCCTTCCTCTTTGCAGAAGACTTTCCTGCATTAGAAGGCTGTAATCATATTGCCTCTTGACTTTTGTTTCTCTGAACAACTACAGTCCATTTAATCTTCCCTTAAAGTTCATCTTTCCTTGACTTTGGATAATGCTTTTTGGTTTCCACCAGGCCTTCTTCATGCGCTCCATATTGGTTTTGGTTCAGGGACTCAAAATTGGATTCAGGTCTTCAGTTGGGTTTCCTATTTGTTTATCTGTTTGCCAAGATGACAAGTTTTAGGTTAAGTGATGATACTGGTTTTTAATAGTTGACTCTTAAAACATTAGCATGGGAACTTGTGCTTTGACAGACATTTACATATATGTCTATCTATATATAGATACATTTAATCTAATGGAAAAAAAGTCGCACTTTTATCTTAAATTTTACTCCAGCACAAGCAACCAGCCCATCTGTTCAATGCATTCTTCCTAACATCACTATTAAGTGGCTTTAAACAGTCAATTTACTGCAGAAAGCTGGTGGTCAGTCACTCTTTTACCCTAAGGAACAGTAGTTTGACAAGTGACCCTGAATTTCTTTCAGTAATATATACAGCAAAAAAAGAACTGGCCCTAACCCAGCTGTCACGCTTTGATTCAGGAACGAAGGCTTTCCAAGGCAGGAGTTATCTATCAAAAAGGCAGTCCCATACTCAGGGAAATATATTTGATCTAAAGCTGATAGAGTGTGAAATCAAAGGTTGTGAATGGCTACTCAAGGGAAAAAAAATACATTTCTATGGGGTTGCAGTACAAATGGTGTTGGTAATGGGTTGTGGCAGGACAAAGGGCAACTGAATTAAATACCAAGGTAATGCTAGCATGTTAGAAGTGTAAAATGGCACACTACTCATAATTAAAATTATCCCTATAAGTTTTTTTGTATTAAGTCACTGATTATCATTTTACTTTGTCTTCATGTCATCAATTTATTTGATAGAAAGAGTTCATCCAAAATATACCAGGAGGATGGTCTGGCTATATAATTATTCTGGTTGACGACTCATCTTTTCGAACACATTGATACTGTGAGGACTAATTCCTTTATAGAAAATGCTGTCATCTAGGAAGCAGGCTAAGTACTGACAACTGTTCACATTACCTATGTTTTTTTAGGACCTAGAATTTAAAATATAATATAGTCTGTTCAGTAATATCTTCAAAATATTGAATTTAATGGAAGACAATAACTTACAGCAGCTGTATTATTACTAATCAGTCTTTTTCACATGAGTGTTTAAAATGTGGATTTAAAGGTACATGTATTTATCTTTCTAGGTTAATGCTGACTAAGGTTCAAAGTGATTAATATAGTTTTTCTTTGTTTTCATTTTTAAGAGTACTCAGATCACTATTCACAAAATTCTGGACCACAAATAGTAATTACAAAAGCAATTACTTTAGCTAAGCATATTAATAACCAAGCATATATGTACCTAATTAAAGGATCTGCTATATATGAATCAGAGTGAAGAAAAAGATTTCTAGTCATACTGCACGCCCTCTTACCATCCTTGTTAAACTGACATATTGTTATACTTATGATAAATAGATTTAAATAATTCTGTAGATCTCTCAGGCATAAAAGTCAGTACTTGTTTATACTATCATTCATTTAAATATTCAGGAAAAGGAATTTATGAAATATTTGAGTTCCTGTTTGAAATTATTATGTGATATGTTCTAATTTGATGTTCTATGAATTATGTTAACATATCTAGAACTCTGCATAGCTGTATTATTTTTCTTTAATATATCAAATCTAATTAAATAGTGTCTTATGACAACTAGAGTTTTGTTCAATATAGTAATAAGGACATTATTTTAATAAATATATTTCAATGGGATGGTGAAAGTGCAGTGTTTTTTCAAAACAATTTCAATATTAGAATATTGACTGTGAAGAAACTGAGAAGGTAGAAGTACAGAACTAATACATAATGTTCTTGCTGTATAGTATCTTAGAGAAAGATTAACATATTAATGAATGATTGGAGTTTTACAGCATATATTTCATCCAGTGCAGCATTGTTAATATGCAAAGACACTGCCAGAAAATGACCTCTGTAATGGTGGAATAGAAGCTTTTACAACAATGTCAATATAAGACCCATTTTTGTTCCTTTTTTTTTCTTTTTCACACTACCATTTAAAATCAATATTGCAAAATTAAAACAGCATTAGGAGACACATATAAACTGATCACAGAATCACAGAATGGTAGGGGTTGGAAGGGACCACAGAAGATCATCTAGTCCAACTCCCCTGCTGAAATAATATGAATAATATGAAATATGGTAATATGGAAATTCCTGAATGAGATATGATTGTGCTTCCATCAAAGAAAATGGTAGGATTTAAATGATCCTTCCTGTAGACATCTGCAATTTTCAGAAGGTACAAAAGCACATCATCTGCAGGTAAGGTGTTAGACCCGAATGTCTGCAAGATTTTAAGGTATTATTCATTAGATTATGTTCCAGTATTTTGAGACAAATACACCACAAACAAAAAGGTACGAAGGGAAAGATGAGATAGTGGCCATGATACCTTGTTTAACTAAAACCTTTTGGGGCAAATAAATAAATTAATAATGATGTACCTAGTTAATCAATTTCATTTTTCCACTGACTCCTGCAAAATATCATCTTCGAAGTCATCTCATTTGAACACATTCAAAATTAAAATCTTTAAACATCCAGCTTTAAAAAAAATTATAATTTTAGAATTAACTTACCCAATTTTTCAGCTATCTCAGCTCTTAAAGACTGAAGTGAAATATTTTGGGTCTAATCAAGCAAAATATTCTAGTCTTCATCCAAATATCCTAGTTATTCAATTTGTCATGTGCTGCTTATTGTTCTCCCACCTCCCTTTTCACCAGTAAAAATAATAACAAAAAAATACTTAGGAAGACTCCAAATTATTTCCTTAGTCCAGGAAACTGAAGAAACATTTAGTAATGGAGAACATCTGATGATATCTCTAAACCTGATTAGTAGTGTCCACTCATAACTTGCTAAACAGAACTTAATGAAAACCATCTTCTAGCCCTGAAAAGCCTATTTGCCTGAAGTCATGTAGGAGATGATTAACTATTTAATGTCTTTGCTTCTTCTGCTGCTTTTTGATTGACTTCTTACTCCTCTGGGATGTGTTTTGAACAGATTTTTTGGACATTCTGTAGAACAATTTGGTCCTAACATTTGGATCTCTGGGTGCCACCCTTTTACAAATAATAGTAATAGCATCATTACTTAATAGCTACTATTAGTAGTAGTAGCAATTGTGAATATGAGGTATTACTGCTGCAACCTTCTTTCTTCTCATAGTCTTCCTTCTTTGTAACAACAGTTTAAAGGACAGTTTCTGTAACATCTATATAGGTCTTTGCAAGGGTGACATGGAGATAAATCTTCTGGCTGGGACAATTTCCTTGGTACTACTGCTTGAAGAATAATTTATTTCCTGAATGCTCAAACACTTGTTTTGTTGATCTTCCAATTTTTTTACTATGCACAGAGGTTTCATGGAATGGATTATTCCTTCTACAAATCAGTCACGATATTAATAAAAAAAAGCCTGTTTTCTATAAAATGTCTGAATAGTTTACCTGCTTTCTGGGAGTTGATCCCAAATTTTCCTCACTCCAATCTAGAATTTTTGGTACTATTGGCATATTCCGGAATAATAGTAGATGGTAATTATTCCTTGTACACTGTTTAGCACATGAAATGCAAGAGCTTGTGCTTATTCTTTGATGGATACTTACTAATGCCACACTCTTTAGGTCATCCATGACAAAACCAGTAAAAGCTAACTCTTCACCCCTCACACATGCACACCATACAAATACTTACCTGGTCATGTCAAGGTATCCCTACTGTGTAAAAGTACATGTCTTCCTAAGCTACTCCTTACTGAACAAAACTGGTGAGATTTTAAGACACTAGTGGACTATCACTATGCAGTGGTTCTGTTAACAGCATATTTGAAAGATAAACAAAAAATAAAAATGAGGAAATTTCAATCTCTATTAATGTCATAAATTGCATAACACTGAAAAATATCCCTAGGAAAACAGCTAAAGGGAGTTTCATAATTTCTTGGGAACACAGATTCTAGGAGTGCCTCACCAATGATACTTGATTCAAAAACTGAACATTTGATTTAATACAATAAAATGCTATTTTTTAATCATGCCATTATGGTGCCTTCTGTCATAAAGGTGCTGAGCATGTTTCTCAAATAAAAACTACAGTATGATGTCAATGAAGACAGGAGATCAGTAGATATTGTGAAATGGAGAGTGTGATATACCTGGACAAAGACATAATTGTAATGATGTAAAATGTGTCAAGATTATTGAATGCTTTTCAAGATTTTAGTTATCCCTTTTAAGATGTGCACTAATCCCAGAAAAGTTCTGAATCACTACAATTGCTTTTCAATAAATACCACCTTTGTTTAAAATCAGTACTGTGCAAGTCTTTTCACAGATCAATTTGAAAACAAAATGTGAGGTTTATTCAATTCATTTGTTTTAATGATTTGAGACACTGAATTTTATTATACTAAAATAGGTTTGTTGAAGTATCCATTTTCATGCCAGAATAGCAGTATTGTGGGGTAAGGAGATGTCTGGTTTATTTCTGGGATGGAAAAACTGCATTTATAAATGTTAGTCATAGATAAGTTTTCTGATTAAACATACACAGTTTCCACAGTGTTAGAAAATGTCTTGTGAGATTACTGTCTTGTCAACATAAAACAGCTTTTTTGAGAATACATGATGGCTCAGAATGATTGTAAACATGAATTTTTAAGGTAGTTTCAGAAAAGAAATAACTTTCTTCTACACTTAGATTATGCCTATTTAGGTTTTAATATCGAAACTCATAATAGCTGAAAAAAAAACCATTTTAGATATCCTTTAACAGAATAAGTGGGATTTCAGGTATCCAAAGTACAGACTGTAGAATAAGGAAGTTTTAAATCTAGAAAGTGGAATTCATGTTTAATTTTTCTTTTTATGCTACCACATGCTGTCTGGAGACAGATTCTACCCTCCCACCACCTTAATTAGTATTATTATTATTTTTTTTAATATTGCATTATCATTCTTTGATGTACATCTCTGGTCCTATACTACACTCAACTACTAGAAATTAAATTTCAGCCATCAAGTCATTGATTTGTCTTGCCTTGAAATATGTTTCTGGGAATCACTACTGTCCAGACGCAGTAGTTCTGGGAATTAAATTGCAAAGCAACATGCCAAATAGGTACACACAAATAGGGGTAGCATACACATCCAGAGCTATGAATGTTTCTCTCTTGCTCTGTAGAGAACATCTGTGCTGAAGATCCTAGCACAGTCAAGATACAGAAGATAACCTTGCAAATAAGTGCAAGTGGCAAAAACTCAGGCTTCTTGCAAAGTGTAAGTAAGCCAGTCTATAAATGAATTTAATGAGGATCATACGTCAGTAGCAGAAAATACAGCACTTAGGACACATGTATCTTAAATAAGGATGCCAGAGTCTCTGAGTCCATGACCAGAGACAGGAAGGACGCACACATTGCCTGTTTCTAATCAGTAACTTGTCTGACTATTTGTATAGGGATATTTTTCTTTGGTTATTACAGAGTGAATCGTATGTGCTCCCCAGACACACAGAATGAGAAATGCTTTAGGCTTTAGCTGGCAATACTAAGGACATAACCACTTAGTATTTTGGATGGAGAAGAAAGACGTTAAGATTATTTTTTTTGTAGCCAGGGTTACTCCTGCTCTTTTCTGTATTCATTTTTTGTCATCTGGGTTCAGTATTTTTTCCTTGCAAAATTTTTCAAGATGTATATTATTTTATTCTCATGTGCAATTATCTTTAACAGTAGTATTTTGCAAAATATGCTTTATATATTCTTTCTTTGCATTATGTTCAGCTTTATGAAATCATAAATCTGGCTTGGTTGCTATGTGATCATGCTGTGTTATGCCTATATTCTGTCTACCACATTATTTCTGCAGCCTTTTAACTGTAATACCCTGCCACAGTGCTTCTAAATCACTTTATCCTGAAATCAAATTACAAGAAAAAGATAGGGAAAAAAACCACTCTCATTCTCTTGGAAGATTCTGTCTGGTGCTTTGCCTTATACTGTGAACCAGTTTATTAATATAGCACATCATAGATTTTACAGCTGTGTTTCTTATAAATAAAGCAGATGAAATATCGTGCATTAATATTATAGTCTGATCATGCATTTAAAGAAAAACAAGCCAAGAATCCAAGAGGTAAGCTTCTCCTAGGAAAAGTAATTAATTTACTGTGCACTTCTATAATATTTATGATTTAACAGTTAAATAAATAAATAAAACTAAGTACTTTCGTACCCTTTATGATATCAAATAATTTTATAGTAGACTCCTTAAAAAAATTTTCACAAATTCAGTTCCCATGAAAGACTGGATGTTTTAACATTGGCACTGAAATGACTATGAAAGTCTTCCAACACATCTGTCAGGTAGTAAGTATTATCTTTATCTTGAAGGCTAGACTGTGGCATGAGATGTTACATGAGATAAAATTTGCACATTTGCACATGGAAACAGAGAAACATTGAAACAATATTAAAAAGCAAATAGTAAATAGTAAGTAGAATAAGTATAATGGTTTATGTCCATATTCTATATATTTATATGAGCACCTAAGTATATAATGACACATAGAATCTATGTGTGTATATGTGCATATGTATATATATGTGTATTTTTTTCAATGTTTTGCAAAAATATTAGAAGATTTGTAATACATTAAAAAGGAGACAATGCGGGATCTTCAGTTGAGTGCATTATTTTTCTCCTGTATCTTTTATTTAGGCAGGCTTTCTGCAGAATTTTTTCCTGTGTGTTTCAAATGCAAAATGAGAGACAAATTATCTCAACAACATGCCAGGATTAGCAGCACCCCTACGTAGATTCTGCAGAAAGAATGAACTGTTTTCCCAAAGTCCTCAGTAAAACCACAAGAAAAGCAAGCTTTCACTTGGCTGAATTTGAATCCCAGCAGAGAATGCTCAAGTCATTTGCAGTAGCTATGTATTGGGTCTGGCTGAGATGGAGTTAATTTTCCCCATAGAAGCCCTCAGAGTGCTGTGTTTTGTGAAGGTGTTGATAACACACCAGTGTTTTGGTTACTGGTGAACAGTGCTTGCACAGGATCAAGGCTGTCTATCCAACATTTCCCTGAACCCCAGTAGTCTGGGGGTGGGGAAGGTCTTGGGAGGGGACATAGTCAAGACAGCTGGCCCAAACTGACCAAAGGGATATTCCATACCATATGACATCTGCTCAGAAATAAATGCAAGGAGAACAGAGGGGGAAGGAGGGGCATTCGTTATTTACAATATTTTGTCCTCCAGAGCAACTGCTACACATATATTGAAGTGCTGCTTCCTGGGAAGTGGACAGATATTGCCTGCTGATGGAAAGTAGAGAATAAATATTTTGTTCTTCTTTTGCTTCTGCGCGCGCAGTTTTGCTTTGTTTCTATGAAACTGCCTTAGTCTTGATCCATGAGTGAGTTTTTTTCCCATCTTATTTTCTCCCCTCCCCATCCTGCTGAGGAGGGGAGGATAATAGAGTGGATTGGTGGGCATCTGGCAATCAACCAAGGTCAAACCGCCACAAAATGATCAAAAGATTTATCTGATTTCTGTTCTCTCTGTTGACTCTGCCACGCTACAAACTCTTAATCACTTGCTCAGTGATGCAGAGGATAGCATGAAGTTATTCAAACTTCCATTAAAAGCTACACCACGTTTGTTCTTGACTCCCATGAATGATACTCATCATTCAGCTATGCAATTTTTAGGTCCCTCATGCTACACAAAATTTCAATGGATCTTTGATAATATGCAGTAACAGAGGAAGATGCACGCAAAACTGCTACCATCCTTTTGCTTTCATTTTACCATCTGACCTCATCTCTGATGCACTGTTCCAGATGTGCTGCTAGAAGCTCTGTTATTACACTGTAGCAATTCAGATCACAGAGAAGAGCCACATACAAGTTATTTCTGCTTTTGACTAACAACACAAAGTCACCAAATCAGGGACATCTCACATTGTGGTCTTGAATATAACTTCATTTTTGGTTGTTTTGAATGTACCCACATGAATCCAAGCAATGGATCTTAAGTATCTGGAGGAAGGTTTATGAATGATTAAATGAAAGCAGAATGCCACAACATCAAAATTATTTTGCATTTGTTTGGTCAAATCCCTAATTTTTTTCCAGGCTGCTTGCAATGCAGACAAGAAGGGGAACAAGTGCTCTTAGCCAGATGGAGTCTTATGGAACGCTAGCTCCACTTTATGTAGTTTTTATTTAGTCATTTTTAAAAAATCATTTATCCTTTTCTTTAAGATATTATTTTGCTTTATTTTTCCTTATTCTCCTACAACTCAAACCCAGATGTTGAACATTTCTGAAAGTCAGGGAAAGAAAGAAATTTGAAAACTATAAATGCTCAGAGTATAGCATAGCAGTATTAGGGGTTATACAGCAATTTAAAACAAAACAGAAACTGTTGCCCACAGTAGTTAAAACATAAAGAGTCACTAGCATGGTTTCCTATAAGAACCCTAAAAAATGTGGTAACAGTTGGGGGGCAACAACTGATAAAAACTTTCTTTTATATATTATTGAATAGTTTTCTATTTGGACTGCAGTGATGATTTCCTCAATGTTTGTACATGCATGAGTGCCACAGTAGGTGATTTGTGCTAATATGGATTTAGTTTTGTACATATAATAAATGCATAATTACTGCAAACCAAACATTTGTTCACTGTTGTGGAAATGCAATAATTTAAATGTAATTGTATTGTGCAGACCCTATTCCCCCCCCCCTCAAAAGTCAATAGAGACAGTAGTAGTTAAGTATGACGACTGGATTTAGTTCAGTGATGCAAAGCTAATAAGGATGAAAGTAACTCCTGCAGTTTGCAGAGGCTGAGTACCTCAGCTCCCAGTGCTTTCAATCACTGTTTTGGAGACTCCACAGTTCTGAACACCCCTGATAATTCATTTAGTCACTGACAATGTCTAATGTGAACTACACAGCGATGTAAGCTTAGCTCTTGGATCAAAATTTGCCTTGCAGTTACAAAACAAATCTTGTCCAAGTGAGTCAGAGTGTTGCTCTTTACATAATAGCATACACCTATGCAATTAACTAAATAATTCTTTTTTTACAGGTCAAAATTGTTTTCTTTTCTTATTTTTTTTTTTTTAAGATGATAATTTTTCATGGTTTTAACCTGGCCAGCAACCAAATGCCTTGCAGTCATGCACACACCCTCCCCTACCCTGGGTGATGGGGGAGAGAATTTCAGGGGTAAAGGTAAGGAAACATGTAGTTTCAGATAAAAACAATTTAATAAGTGAACTAAAATAAAATTAGATTAATAATAGCAATAATGGAATATACAAATGAGTGACACACAGTGCAGTTGCTCAGCATCCCTGACCAATTCCCAGCCTGTTCCTGGCTAGTGATCCTGAAGGAGAGAAAATCCCCAAAATGGCAATCCTGGAAGAGAGAGAGAGAGAGAGAGAGAGAGAGAGAGAGCTTCCCAGCCACCCTCATCTATGTACTGAGCATGGCATTGTATGATATGGAATATCCCATTGGCCAATTTGGGTCCGTTGTTCCTGCTTTCCTTTTCCAGCTTCTTGTGCACCTACCGACAAGCAAAGCATAGGAAGTTGAAAAGTCCTTGGTTTCTTAGCAACAACTAAAAACGTCAATATAATATCAACATTCTTCTCATAACAAATCCCGTACTAAATCCAAAACACAGCACTATTGTAGCTACTGAGTCCTTGGTTTCTTAGCAACAACTAAAAACGTCAATATAATATCAACATTCTTCTCATAACAAATCCCGTACTAAATCCAAAACACAGCACTATTGTAGTTACTGAGAAGAAAATTAGCCCTATCCCAGCCAAAACCAGGACATGATTCTATTCAAATTTTTCTTTCCTACTCTCTCTACTACTTCCTTTTCTTTGGCTCAGCTTTGTATCATGTGAGTTCTCTAACTCGTATAATTCTGTCCCTACTTGGAAAGTCGAGTAAATGCATGGGAAACATATTTACTAATGCCAAGTAAAAGTAAGAAGAGATTACGATGATGAAACAACCTTATGGTTTGGATTCAGATATTGACTTTTTCACCCTTTTAGGTTCTGAGTAGATAACCTCATGCGAAAAAAGATTTACTCTTCTGTTAACATTTCAAATGAGCATGAGTTAACCTCCTTCCTTAATAATCTGTTCCACTTTTGATTACTCACTTATTTACATCCTGTTACAATGGTGAATTTCTATCAGTTTAATTTCATGTCACTGCATCTTTTTATGCCTTTGTCAGCAATACTGAAAAAGTCTCACTGCCCATCAGATATCCTTTTCATCTGTAAGTACTAAAATGTAATGATCAAGTCATCTCTCAACTGAACTTCTAAAACTTCAAGATGAATGACTCAATTTGTAACTCCTTAATCATTTTATGGCCTTTTTTATAACTAGGTTTACTAATTCATCTCTCTTATGAAATAACACAAAATCCAAGAATCCTGCCCTACAAAGTAGCAAGATCATTCCTTGGCTTCTACAGGATCTTCTTGTTCTATATCTTCAGAGACCTCACTAACCCTTTTTGCCACAGTACTGCAGTAGAAGCTTTTATTTGGGACAATAAAAAACTATGTTCAATAATTTCTTGTCCAACCCAATGCTCTCCTACAATCTTCCACCACTCTATTTCTACATGTGTATTCTTTATTTTCTGGATGTACTTTTTCTGCATTTGACTATGTTATACAACACATTTCCAGGTTGAGTTGTGTATTTCCTTCCAGTACTATGCAGAATGGAGGTTAGATCATACACCTTTATTTCAAATACAGAACAGAAATATTTACTAGGATATCTGAGGAGTTCATTATGTCCGTCTGTACTGTTTTGTGTATATCACTAAGAGGCCATCCTGGTTGGTTCAGGAGCATAAGTATCAATCTTTTTATTTGTTAAATGAGATAAAAATGCATATTTAGAATTAATAGTCCTGTTTAAACTATGAAAATGTACAGTGTTTTCTGGGCTTTGAAAGCAGAAGTAAAAATACTCTAGTCTAAATGTTCCTGTGTAATCATTATCCCCACAGGGTGCACAGTAAAGTCTAAGGGTTACCCCAAAGATGTAAAGTTGCTCGGTAAATGAGTCTGAGGGAGCATTCAGGTCTCCTGACTTGTGTTTTTCATGGTATATATATAAACTACATGGTGTTAGTAATTATGCTGCTGTTAAAAAGGCCAGCTAAGATACAAGGTGAATATATGTATACATGTGCTTTGAATCTATGATTGAACTGCTTTTACCTAAGGTCCTAGAAATGAAAAACATCCTTAGAAAAGAAATTCCATCATACACTTCAATATAATCTTTGAAGTCTCACAGATTAACAGTAGTTTTAGAAGAACACTTGTATTACCCTCAGACTTTTCTGTTGTCTTCACACAATTGATTCAGCTTAACACAGTTTTTCCTTTTTTTCTCAGCATTTATCTGCTGTTTTAAATGCAATGGAAAGAGAAAGGTAGGTGGAAACATGGAAGAGGAGAGAAATCTTTCTCTGTTCTATTTCTTGTTATTACTTGAAGAAACAGCTGCAAACCTGAGCTAAACAGAGGGGTGGATCACCTAATTGTGTAACCATGGTACTATCTGGTGGCACTGAGAACATTCTCTGTCATGCTAAACAGTGTCACCAGGGATATGATCCCCCTTTGCCACTGAATCCATCCGTATATTATGTACATATCATAATGAAATTGCAAATAAACATACAGTAGTGTAGCCCTGGCTAGATTTGGGAAAGTTAGGGGAGAATGCACACAGAGGGAGAAAACACAGTTGACAGTCAAAAGTTCTCCAAGACTTCCAGGAAGTGCCTTTATGCAGGCTAAATCTACTGGCCAGCAAGCATGCAAGATAACTTTGTCTCATGCTGGAGCTGTCAGTGCCAGTAAGCCTACTGACTGCAGTGGCTATGTTCCTCTCCTCTCCAGCACTGTTAGAAAGATTCCTTCCCCTTCGTGTTTTCTGACATATAAGGACACAGTTATAGGAAGATGTAAGTAGGAGGGGGAAACAGGGTCAGCATCCTTCTTCTGACAGTCTGGAGAGGAGATTTTCCACTGAGTATTTTGCTGATTTTAACACCATTGTAGCAAAAGCAAGGAAAGCATTAGTCATCTGGCTATTTAACAATTTCATTCATAAGGTAAACTGTTAAAGTAAAGGAAATCACTGGAACATGTAATGATAAATTTAAAAAATTATCTATTTCTTAATAACAGACAATATAAATTTTACATTTTAGCTACTTGATTATTCTACAATAGTCAGAGAAAGTACAAATGTGTCAAATGTCATGCTGGTTATGAACTATCAAAATACTGCTGCAGAGCATTATAGCTTCTGCCGAATCCATGGAGAATCCTGTCATGAAGAAAAAAACCTTCTGAGATTTGTTTCTTCAAGCAAAAATATAATTGATTTTTAAATAGTTTAGAGAAAAAATACTAAAAATACTTCTTGTTTCCAAATGATCACAGCATGTTTGATAGAAATATGGTCTTGAATAAGGAAATAACACTTATTTAAGCAGCTTGCAAAGAACATATTAGTCATGCTTCAATAAAAATCTATGTTTGATGCTTATTAATTTCCCAGTTCACTTTGGGGTCTTAATTAAATTCTTTGATATTTAATTTTACTTTGGAAACTGAATTTTCAGATCTATGCAGAATTTTATGGTGTAAAAAAGTTGGCTTTGTAAAGCATTCACTCTGGTTTTTAAGTTTCAAGCAAATTCCACTTTTAGCATCATTTTAGTTAGTGTTTGTTGACCCATCTGAAATTACAGTTGCTAGCCCTATAACTTGTACCTGAGAAAGAGCCATCGTAAGACATCTTTGCTTACGCTGAAATGTCATACTTCAACAGACTAATTGCAGAATTTAAGTTATTTTGAGTAATGGCATAACATTCTTGGCCTTCGGTATGTAAGTAGAGACAAATGGTTCTCATCATGTGAGAAGGCAAATTAAAGTCTTTGTTGCAAAAGTAATTTTGTTGTTCTAATACTGCAAAAAGTACATGGTTTAGAAAATCTGCCAATCTGTGGAGGACAATAATACCTGTAGTCTCGTGATATTGTGCAAAAAATTGTCCTGCTTATACCCAGCTGTCATATGGCATAGCTGAGAAATGAAGCACGGCTCTTGAAAATTTTTTTACATAAAATTATTATAGAAATAAGTAAACAAAATCATAAAAGGATGCTCTTTTACTGGAATTTTTCCAGTGTTGTTACTAAGAGCTCCACTTTGCTGTCCAATAGGCCTGACACTTGCTTTGAAACTTTAAGCGAAACAGGACTGACAGGGTGTCTACTTCCATCTCTTCCTGCATGCATTGTGTGCCACTCACTAGAGACTGGTGAATACAACAAAATAATTTCTATGAGTGTTTGACTGAATTTGAATGAGTTTGTTTTCCTCTCATGTTTTTTCTTAAGTTTTGTTCCAATAGAATTTTGTGTGCCTTGGAGGGATATTTGCAGAAAGTACATTTTAAGTTAGGCTATTTAAAGTTTTTATGTGAGTACATTATATACACTGGAATGGGAAACTACTCAGAAAACAAAGGACAGATTTCCATACAATACAAAGACAGGTAGGCTGGTGAATGTACGTGCAATTACATTTCATGAATGTGAAGAGCTAAAACAAAATATACACTCTTCTTGCACCCAGAAAGAAATTAATCTCTTAATTTCAGGCATGTTACTTTAGGTAAGTCTAGTAGTAAGAGTTCCACTAGATTTTCCGCCTATCACCACTTCCCATGCTAATTTTTCTCTATGACAGACTTAAATTCCTAATGGTTTCCTGAACACTTTTCTCCTAATAAGAGAGTAATGCTTCTGTAATCAGACATCAGACATCATGCAGTGTGATTGTAGTTGCCAGTCACAACTAAGCAACTTAGTGCAGCTTCCTGAGACCTACTGTTGAAGACTTTTAACGAGCCATACATATTATTTCATAAGCAATACCAGAATTTACAGTGACAAATCTCTCCAATCCAGTTTCCTATCTTCTGTTCAGCTGAATACTCTAAGCAAAGAAGAACCTACACCTGCCCTTGTTGGAAAAGAAATTGCAAGGTCACAGAAATCATCTTTAACTAGATGGAGGAGGGAGAAACAGATGCCAGACAGAAACTAGAAATAAGAGTGTTGATAAGCAAGAAAATATAAATGAACACCTTTAGGAGAAAGAAATATAGAACATAAGCTCACTAGAATAGACTTGAACTAGAAAAAAACATGCTATTAAGGTAAAGAGGATAATGGAGAGTGGAAATTAATGGGTAGCAATGCGACATTGTTTTTCATAAGAAAATATATTAAATACCATACTAAAAGATCAGTGTGATCAAACAGCATCTGGTCAGTGATGATGTGAGGTGTAAAAAAAAGTCTAAATTGTTGTCTGTCTTATTTGAAGAGTAGTAAGCCTTTATTCCTACAACTTGTAATTTCATTTCCTTTCATACATCTTCTCCTATAAATCTTTCTCTAAAATCCGTTTTAAGCTTTTCTAAATACAACCACTTTTTTCCTAGTCTTCTTTATACCTCTTCCTAATCCAGGTTTCTGCTGTTTGTGTCTGATATTCCTGGATGAAGCTTCACCTGGCACAGACCAAATCTACATGTTCTCCAGTATTTTGGAGAATAAATCATCTGACTGAATTATCAACTCTATTCATCTTTATCAGACAAACAAGAAATACTCAGCAGGTGAAGAGACGGGGTTTAATTTTTGCCAGCGTATTTGCACAGCCCACTAGAGATGTCTTTTGCCTCAGCCTTCTCCAGCAACTTCTCTTCCCACATCTCTCGAGTGGATGGACTGCAGAACAGTGACTGGGAAAAAAAAATCCCCCCAACTGTAAGAGAAGATCACTTTTGTGACCACCTGAGGAAATTGAATATATGTAAGTTTATGTGACCTGACAAGATGCATCCCAGAATCCTGAGGAAATTGGCTGATGTAGTTGCCAAGCCACTCTCCATGGTATCTGAAAAGTCATGGCAGTCAGATCAAGTCCCTGGCGTCTGGAAAAAGGGAAACCTTGCACCCATTTTTAAAAAGGGTAGAAAAGAGGACCCTAGGAACTACAGCATGGTATCTGAAAAGTCATGGCAGTCAGGTCAAGTCCCTGGGGTCTGGAAAAAGGGAAACGTTGCACTCATTTTTAAAACGGGTAGAAAAGAGGGCCCTAGGAACTACTGTCCTGTCCGTCTCGCCTCTGAGCCTGAGATCATGGAACAGATCCTCCTAGAAGCTATGCTAATGCACATGGAAGACAGAGAGCTGATTCAAGACAGCCAGCATGGCTTCACCAAGGACAAGTCCTGCCTGACCAACCTGGTGGCCTTCTATGATGGTGTGGTCAAGGGAAGAGCTAGGGATGTCATCTCTCTGGACTCCTGTAAGGCCTTTGACATGGTCCCCACAACATCTTTCTCTCTAAATTGATGAAATTGGGATTTGATGGGTGGACTGTTTGATGGATGAGGAATTGGTTGGATGGCCACACCCAGAGGATGATGGTCAGCAGTTTGATGTCCAGATGGAGACTGGCGATGAGTGGTGTCCCTCAGTGTTCCATGTTGGGACCAGTACTGCTTAATGTCTTCGTCAATAGCAAAGTGGGATAGAGTGCACCCTCAGAGGTTGCAGACAACTCCATGCTGAGTGGTTTGATTGACATGCCCGAGGGACAGAATACTATCCAGAGGCCATCAACCAACTCGAGAAGTGGGCCTGTATGAACATCATGAGGTTCAACAAGGCCAAGTGCAAGGTTCTGTACCTGGGTCAGGGCAATTATTGGTATCAATACAGGCTGGTCAATGAAGGGATTGAGAGCAGCCCTGCAGAGGACTTAGGGATACTGGTGGATGAAAAGCTGAACATGAGCCAACAATATACAGTTGCAACCCAAAAGGCCAATGTATCCTGGACTGCATCAAAAGAAGTGTGGCCAGCAGGTCAAGCAAGGTGATTCTGCCCCTCTACTCTGCTCTGATGGGACCCCATTTGGAGTACTGCATCCAGCTGCGGAATTATTACTGGAGGTGACTTAGAAATCTCTCTATACCTACATCTCAAGAGAAGTTACAGTGTGAAGGAAACTTGCAGGGCAGAGTGCGGTTGGTATGAGAAATCCATTCCATGGTAGTTCCCTATGTACAACCTGAAACCTTAGTTACCGACTCAAAAGAGAAACAGCATGGAGGGTGGAATGAAGTGGAGACACCACAGCCAGGCTCTGTGCACAGCAGAGGAGAACTTGATGGTACTGTGGAAATGATAGGCCGCATGGTTGCTACCCTGAGCCAGCAGCTTCTAATTGTTTTGCAAGAACTGTGTCCTCAGTGGAACTGTGGTCATTATAGTATCATTATAATGCTAAACTACACCTCCATCCCAAGAGCTAACCACTTCTAGGGTGTGACCACCCCTCGCTGAGCGTGCACTCTGAATTTCCTCTGGTCTATACCTTTAAAAGCAAAGCAAGGAAATTTTACACCAATTCTAATAAAGGTATGTATGACTGGAGTCACTCAAGGTCCACCTGAAATTAAGAAAATAGTATAAAAATAGCCTAAGAGATGGGGGATGTTAGGGAAGATACCATCACAGACAAGTCAGGAGGATACCATCATGAACCATTGCGGATGTCTGGGATAAGTTGATGGGCAGAGTTTCTCTTTCCTCCCATAGGGATGCCTATTGGGTAAGATTCGAACCTTCCCCAGGAAATTTAGAAAAATCTCATAGAGTTGTTTTTCTTTCTCTTAACATGTACGTTCTTAAGTATCTACACTTTGTTTTCTTTAACTTAATGTGTCTGTTGATTTATGTTCTTAAGTACCTACACTCATTTTTGCAGTCAGTATGTTTATCACTGGCAATCCAAAAGAATATGCACTCTGTTGCTTCAATAAACTGCACCATTCATTAATCCAGTCATGATAGTCCTCACTGAATGTGACCAAGTGTGGCAGTGTAAGTTCATTTAAACATGACTAGACTTGGAGGTGCATTGTGCTGACAGTGAATCCAGCCGTGGGAGTTCTCAATGAATCACAGAATCACAAAATTGTAGGGATTGAAAGGGACCTCTGGAGATTATCTAGTCCAACCCCCCTGTCAAAGAAAGTTCACTTAGAGCAAGTTGCACAGGACTGCATCCAGGTGGGTTTTGAATGTCTCCAGAGAAGGAGACTCCACAACCTCTCTGGGCAGCCTGTTCCAGTGCTCTCTCACCCTCAAAGTAAAAAAAAAAAATTCCTCATATTTAAGTAGAATCTTTTCTGTTCCAATTTTTGCCCATTGCCCCTTGTCCTTTCTCTGACCATCACTGAAAAGAGTCTGGCCCCATCTTCTTGCACCTGCCCTTTAGATATTGGAATGTGACCAAGTGACCGCGTTCATTTGAACATGACTGGACTGCAATGCTGCACTATTAGTGCAACTGGAGTCATGGTAGTTCAATATATTGAATGGGACCAGACTGATAGTGCCAAATTTGGCATCACTCAGAATCTAAGCCCAGCCACCTCCAGTCCCTCTGATATCTGAGGATAAGGTGGAATGCAAGGGGGTTAGTTTCTGGCAATTCTCTCTGCCCTTTTAATGCAACACCAACTCTGGAGTCCTCAGCACAAGTTAGACATGGACTTGCTGGAGTGAGTCCAGAGGAAGGTCACAAAAATGATCAGAGGGATGGAACATAAAATCATAGAACAGTTTGGTTGGAAAAGACCATTATGATCACCTGGTCCAATAGTAAATCTTGTGTTGCCAAGTTCACCACTAAACCATGTCCCCAAGTACCATATCTACACTTCCTTTAAATACCTCCAGGGATGGTGACTCCACCACTTCCCTGGGAAGCCTG
>NW_010309828.1:0-11389 GCF_000700745.2 Antrostomus carolinensis | reverse complement strand
TGCTGTTGGCCTTCTTGGCCACCTGAGCACACTGCTGGCGCATGTTCAGCCAGCTGTCAAACAACACCCCCAGGTCCTTTACTGCCTGGCAGCTTTCCAGCCACTCCTCCCCAAGCCTGTAGCATTGCATGGGGTTGTTGTGAATGAAGTGTAGGACCTGGCACTTGGCCTTGTTGAACTTCATACAATCCAGCCTGTCCAGATCCCTTTGTAGAACCTTCCTACGCTCAAGCAGATCAACACTACCACCCAACTGGGTGTCACCTGCAACATCTCTTCTATAAATAAGGCTGAGAGAGTTGTAGTTGTTCAGCCTGGAGAAGAGAAGGCTTCAGGGATACCTTATTGTGGCCTTTAGTACTTAAAGGGAGCCTACAAGAAAGATGAAGGCAATTTTTTTATCTGGGCCTGTAGTGATAGAACAAGGGATAATGATTTTAAACTGAAAGAGGGTAGATTTAAAATAGATATACGGAAGATATTTTTTACAATAAGAGTGGTGAAACAGTGGAACAGGTTACCCAGAGAGGTGGTAGAAGCCTAATTCCTGGAAATATTCAAGGTCAGGTTGGATGGGGCTCTGAGCAACCTGATCTAGTTGAAGTTGTCCCTGCTCACTGCAGCAAGGTTGCACCAGATGACTTTTAAAGGTCCCTCCGAACCCAAACCATTCTATGATTCTGTGATTCTATGATACACAGACTATTTTGTTTTGTTTTGTTTTTTACAGTCTATATTACATAGTATACTGATTTATTTGGGGCTGGTTGGCTTTCTGAATCTACCCCCAAAAAAGTGATAAACCTCCTAGATTAATGCTGAAACGCTACAGAAAAAAAATAATTAAACATAATTCCTTTGTGTATTGTTTATTTTACCAAATAAGTTTTCCAGCACTCAGAATTTCCATCTGATTTATATCTACTTTGATTCCCTTTCTAATATTCATATACTCATTTATTGACTTTTAAAATATCCCCAAATCTATCTCAGAATTTTGAAATCAGCTCCCAGGTTATGAGCTGCAAACCTAAGCATTGCTTCTTCACATTTCCTTTTCTTATCTCCATATGTAGGACAATTACACTATAGAGTGCATTGAATAAACAGAAAAAGAATAAATCTTTCAAGTATGCAGAGGTCACCATTCTGTAAAATTGCTGCATAATTTCTTTGTAAATCAGAAGACAGTTAGCATTAACACATCATCACAGTCTATTTGATAGGCTTTGCTGTATTTTTGTGATACAAATATTTAGAGATAAGTTATAGTTATTGTTTGATTTCCCAGTCTGTTAAGTCAGACATTTGGGCATGATATATTGTGGAAAGGTCTTTCGTATCACATTGTAACGTAAAAATACTTTGCTTTTATTCAACTTCATCATTAGAAGTTGCCTTCATTCACCTTAATGTCCATGCTATTTTCATAAGTCTGGGCACTTCAAGAAAACAGGTAAAATCCTTACAGTTCTTCCCCAAGACAGCTGCAAGAACAGTGACCACAGAAGCAGAGAGGAAGGGAAATGACAGAACAGGAGAGTGCACCCTCCCTTGTTTTACTTCTTCATCTGAACTAATCTCCTAAGAACTGCACATGTAACATTCCAGTGACTGGCACACTTAATTCATATAGTCCCCAATCTTTACCAGAGGTCTAGAGCAGCACGGGTCTGTTGTGAAGGATGACCTTTAGTAGCCTGAAAAAGGCATGACACTGACTTTATTTAATTGCTATTTTTTGCTGTGTGGAGTTCCAATTTCTCTCAAATATTGGGAGCCAAGTCTCTCTTATTTTTAAAAAAGTAAAATATTAGGTACTTTTTTTTTTTTCCTACATAACAGAAAAAGCAAAGGTTTAGAATGAAGAAAACGGAAGTTTAAGATTAAAACTCTGTGTGTTGGTTACACTGTTAGAAGACTCTGACTTCCCTGGCTAAGAAGGTTAGGGAAACCTCAATAAGCTTCATATCCACTCTGCTTATTACTCTTGTGACTTTAAAAGTGCAAAGCTGCATGTTTGGTTTTGTGTGTTCGTTTTGTTTTTCCTCAGGTGGGATCCAGCTAGGATTACAGTTTTGCTGATAGGGCTTTATCCAACAAAGTAGGTAGAAGAACAGTATTGGATAACTGAAGCTCTGGAGACCAAACTTGTTTGTGGAATTTCTGGCAACACAGATCAATGTGAGAATACAGACTATTGCTTGTGTACAGAGGAACATGTGCTTTGGAGTTGCAGAGAAAGTTACCTTGCTCTCTGCATTCTTGAACTCAGAAAAGTTAACCTCTTTTCTATTCTCTCATGAGTTTGCACAAAAGAAAGACAGGATCACCTCTATCAAATGGTTAAAACCAAAAATGCACAGGGACAGCTGTTCTTTTTTAATGCTGAAGAACTAGTAAGCAAAATAGGCTTACCCTGCAACTTGCTCTTTGTTTTCTGAAGTTTCTGTATCAATGGAGGCAGGTTTCTTTCCCTCAAAATTTACTGAATCAGCCTTTCTCTGGCTTCCTGTTATAATTGTTAAGAATAAAGAGAACAAGACAGAAAAAGAGACTGACAATCTGTGGTGTGTTCTTTCATCAGGCTAATGACATAAGCCAAAGAACTCCACCTAAGAATCTGCTTAGAAGACACTGCTACTACTACAATGAACTATACAGTACTGTTTATCTACATTGTAGTGTATTTAGAAGGTACAGCAGAGAACAGGATGGGGCTACAGAAAATGAGCTCAGTGTACTATTGCTTCAGGAAGCTTAAAATTAAAAAAATAAATAAGCAAAAATGATATAGGAATTGGCAAATACTATGCTTATTAGCTGAGGCAGCATGCACAGAGAACCCTACTTCAGAGAGAGATCTCAGTAAAGCACAGTGGTGGACATATTCTACTGCCACACACTTTTGTTTTCACTGGGAGGGTACCAATAAATGCAGATGGTACTGCTCCTGGACATCATGGAGCTTTCCTTTCATTGACTGGTAGGAGTGTTACTGGAATGGGATTAATTCTTCCTGTTTAATGGAAATAAAATTGGGCTAGGGATTGCATCGGTTTGTTGCATAAGCAGTGTAAAAAGCTGCAGAAGACAAAGTTTGAGAGCCATGGTAGACTGTACCTATGCAGAAAAATGGACAAACTGATTGCATGAGTGATTTCAGCTGTCTTCCAATATCAGAGATTTCTCCTAAGAACAGTATACAATATATTTTTCCCAAAACTGGTAAATCCAGACTTTCTGGTCAGTTCAAAAATGTAGATTTGGCTGCTTTGGCATGTTATTATGATGAAAGGTCACATTGTGATTCTTACACAGCTTGTGCTTCTCCTGTCTTAAGCAGCAAGGAGGGGAGCAGCTGAAGACTTGTAATCTGAATGGACAAGTTCGCAGCAAGAGGAATAGCTCCTTCATATTCATCAGGTTTTGACAGCATCATGGCCTGTGATGAACTGTGAAACCCAGCCTGTGCTTATAGCTGGGTAACAGTACCTTTATTTCATTGACTGTTGGTGCAAACAAATATTGGTTTAGTATTTTTGTATGCTGATTTTATTTGGAGAACAAGGAGCAGAAGTAACCAAGTTAACTTAATCTTAGAATCATATTTACACATGCCTGTTTTGCTGGCAGGTTTTCTTTATATGCATACATCCTCCCTTTCCAAACTTTTCCTGACTTAAGGATCTTAAACAACTTTGCTTCATGAATACTGATACTAGATAGTGATGAAATAGTTACTAGGCTGAGTAAAAGGCTGGAATAATTGTCTTTACAGACAATTAGCCTTCTTCAGGATGGTGAATTAACTTCTCTAACTCCAGTGTAAAATAGCCTGCTCTCACACAGATTCATGGTTTTGAAGTGCTCAGAGCACTTGATCTTGCAGGCTGCTGTGCATTAACAGCTCCCAATGAAGGCAATGGGAACTGAAATACATTAGAGTGCTCAGAAATGCAACGTCTATGATAGGTTTAAGTTCTGAATATTGAAAAATACAAGCTGAGTACAGATGGATTTTTAATACTCTACAGCTGTTTTCACCCTGTACCAGTGGGACACATCCTCCTGTGAATCAGCTACACTCCTGTTATGCATCCGATTTGAAAACACATGAGCATGTACATCAGAAGGAAGAACAGACTCATTCCTTGCCTATTTTATATGTAAATTAATTGTCCTGCCAATAGCCTATAAAAACCTCTTTCACAGATCCTGTTTTACTATAGTTTGAAAATTTGAAGTTTTATTAGACTAAGTTAATACAACATTTTGGGGTTTCCTGGGTTAGATTTATGAGAAATGTAGAAACATGTTTTTCAAACACAACAAAATCTGCAGAAAATATATAACCTTCTGTGATAGTTGAACTTAGCTGGCAGTCAAACAAGACACAGCCACTCGCAGCCCTCCCACCCCTCCCCCTTCCCCTCACTTAGGGAATCGGGGAGGGAATTGAAGGGGTAAAGGTAAGGAGACTTATAGGTTGAGATAAGAACAATTTAATAATTAGAGTAAAAATAAAATTAAAATAATAATAAGAGTAATAATGATAACAACTTCATAATATGTGAGTGATACAGAGTACAATTGTTCACCACCCACTGATAACGATCTTGGAGGAGCAAAAACGAACCCTGAAACTGAAACAGCAACCCTGGAAAAGTGAGCCCGCGTAAATAATAATAAGAGTAATAATGATAACAACTTCATAATATGTGAGTGATACAGAGTACAATTGTTCACCACCCACTGATAACGATCTTGGAGGAGCAAAAACGAACCCTGAAACTGAAACAGCAACCCTGGAAAAGTGAGCCCGCGTGATTCCTGAGAGAATCCCTCCACTTTCCGGTCAATCCCGGTTAATATACTAAACATGATGCAATACGATATGGAAAATCTTACTGGCATATCCAACTGTCAATTCTGGGTTTTAGTAACTACTGCACTTTTCTTCTCCACTCCCCCTTCCAGTCCTCTCTTTTTGGAAACTGCGCAAGCACCGTGTCCTTGTAGTTATCAACACTGTTCTCATAACAATCTTCACTGAAACCAAAGCACAGTTCTTTCTAGCTACTAAGAAGAAAATTAACCCTATCCTAGCAAAACCAGGACACCTTCTGTGAATAATTATTGATACTCATTTCTGAAGTTCTCCTAGAAGAAAACAATGGTTTATCTACAGGAAAAGAACCTAGGTCCTGGACACAAGGTCAGTCTTGCATTCTGTGTTTAGAGGAGCTGACAAATTCTGTGGAATTGTTGGCTGAAGAAATGGAAATGTACACACCAGGCATTCTTGAAAAGAAGGGCTCTTACAGAGGTTTGAGAATGGAGAAATAATCAAAACAACTTCCTTATGCTGAGCCTTTAAAAATGTATCTCTTTTTTCAGCTGAACATTTTCCCTGTGGTGTGTATGCTCTGAAATGGGTTTAGCTAATGCAAAAGGAGAATGCTTTTGAATGGATATGCTAGTTTGTGCCTGTGAGTATTTATTTCAACAGAATTTCACCAGCCCTCCATTAACCACCTTTCAAAATACATACAACAGGCCTTTGAAAAATGTCACTTGTTCAAGTTTCAGCTGTACAAATAAATGCATTCAATACAGAACATAGGCAGAAAATAATATTAAAGAAGTGAACTGTCTCCAGCCCAGATATGTAGTTCATATCATGTGCATTGCAGCAACAGTTTAGGCAAAGAATGACGAATGCCTCTCCTGAAGGACAAAGTGCCTTTTTGGTGTTAATAGGTTCTGAGTATTTCTGCCTCCTTTCGTTCCTTCATGCTTGTCTCTTCACATACTTTACCCATCCTATGTAAGATCTTGCACTTTTCACCTAAAACTTTATCTTTTACTACTATGTAAACATCTCTTCTCAAAACATTAGTTAGATGGCTTATATTCTAATGTGTAAATTCATATATGCATATCTATATACACAGATATATATTCTAGCCTAACGGACATTTCTTGATGCCGTTATACACGTGTCCTCAGACAGTCCTGTGACTGGCTGCCCGGACTAGCTGAACCTAGCAGTGTGTCCAGAAGTGCATGACAAAAGTCCCCAATCACTGCATACAGGAAGGTGACCACTTTAACTTTTATATGTTTATATGTATAAAAATGTAAATTTCTATAAAATATATTCAAGAAATGGGTGTCAGCCAATCACAAAGCAGTATGAAAACATGTGGATTCTGTTGTTTAACAAAATGGCAGCACCATCCAAATGGTACCCACTTGTGTAGGTAGAGGAAGGGCCTTCTGGGTCTGGTGTTCTTCTGGGTAAAGCAAAAGAGATGGATGGTCCTGCCAGGCAATTACACAGATGATATAACTAGGGGAGAGGGAGTGAATTCTGGGGCAAATGGCCCATGAGGCTGCTAGGAGGGGGGTGGGACTTCTGACAGAAGCTGGGGATGGGGAATCATAACTTCTTGCCTAGTTTATCAGTGGTACCTGTACTACTGGCCATCATACAGTGAAAAATAGCTAAATATTCAGAAAAGTTAAAAGATTTTGAAGGATTTCCCCCTTTCTAAAAACTCATACATTTTGGTTGAGGCTTGCAAGGTCTTCTTTATTGTGACACAAACTACATTCTTCTCTCCACCAAAACTGAGTTTGCTTTCTCCCTATTTTGATAGGTCTATAGGCTGTTCAGTATTGACTATTGTTTTACTATGTACAGGGATAATTCAGAATAAATATCTTAAAGTAATCATCTATTATGTTTGCTATATATCTGAAATACATTGTTCACATGATGGGACAATTTTTGAGGTCTGCAATAATAGACATTTCTGACATTTCTTTTGGAAGCAGAAGTATTTTAAAAATAATTCATATTCTTTCACAACATTTACAATCAGTGATACATGAAAGTAATGAAATTATAAACAAATAAAATGTACTTACATATTTTAATCTCCCAAGGCCATCACACATTCACTTTAATGGTCACTAAAGGTATAAGCTGTGTATAATTTTATTTTTAGATTGCACGCTATATTATGTTAACCATCTCTCCCTCTAGAAAAAATATCCTAGAATTCTAAGACACAAATCACATTTCTGACTTCCATATCTGATGCCATTAAACTTCACTTACATTAAGACAACTGTAGAATCAGGGTTTATTACAAATCTAAATAAATTCAGTTTTAGAGGGGGGGAAAAAAAAAAAAAAGGTTTAAGGGTTTAAGACAGCTCCCTTGGCTAATCCTATAATAACACTACTCTTTATAACTCCCCTTCTCCATCCATCTGACCAAAATTTGAAGTCTCTCTAGCAAACTCCATCCTACTGCTCATGTTACACAGCTTATTTCATCATTGCAATAAATATATTAATAACAACAGAGATTAACTAGTTAGTACAAAGTGTAGCACCTTGGCCCTTTGCATTACAGAGGAATGCTTAGCAAATTTATAGGATCTCTCCCTTTTATATGTAAAATGGACTTCTAAGAGTTTTCTGATGTTAATTTTTAGTGTATTTTGAAAAATCACAATACCTAGTTTTCAGTTTAATTTTAGAATGCCAGAAAAAATGACTGTAGTTTTTAAATGTTGTTTTCCTATTAAAAAAAACCAGGAAATCTGACATTTAAATCCCAAATTTATTTTATATTATATTTCACAGCATGTCTGAAACAGTTCACAAAATTATGTCAGGCATGCGGTAATGTGGCTCAAATTATTAATTACTCATTTTTTGTTACTTGTTTGTTACCTGTTATAACAAATGTTGCTTGTTATCTATTACTCAGTTATATAATTTTATAATCTGTATGTCATACTACCTCTTACAGTGTGTTTATTTGGACTAATTTTGCGAAACATTAAAAATAGTTGCTACTAAAATTAATACCCAAGTGCTTACTTTACCTTCTCAATTAAACTACCAATTGGCAAGATCAAATGGCAACAAGGAAGAGATATACAATATAATATTGTCGATATGTCATCTTTGTCTGGTAGTATTTTGCTGCTGGGGTATTTCTGTTCTAAAGACAAATACAAATCTCATTCATACCAGTAGCATACCAACAACCATAATGAACTCTCATGAGCATTCTAAAAGCCTGTTTTATGGGAAAGGTATAAGAAAACATTCAAGAAATACAGGCTGACACCCAGATCTACTCATATGATCAGACCTAAGTCACAGCGACTGATGCATTTCTTCCCATGCAAATATCAGGAAGAGAACTGCCTCAGACACATATCCTTTGCAGGTTCTTCTTATGTGGGTGTTGGAGAAGGTCTCGGGGCAGTAACAACTTGCTCAAGCCTGGAGGGAGAGGTATAACCTTTCTGGACCTCCAGGAATGTTCCTCTCTCTTTCTCTCTCTTGGTATGAATAGCACAGCTGATTGATAGTCATACAACTTCATGTACCACTTGGATGGCTCATAGGAGTCAAATATTCTGGCTTTAGTGAAGTCTCTGACTACAGTGGTACTGATTAAAAAAGTCTCTTAATTCTTAAGGACAAAAAAAAAAAAAATCTTAAAACTTAGATGTGAGGGATAGAAGGGAAAGAAAACCATACTTCTGAGTACAGAACTTCCTGGAATGACACATCTGGGTTTATAGAGCTTTTTGTTCTATAACGTTAAGACAAACAGCACCCTATCTGCCAGTCTGGTGTAATAATTTACCTGTTACTTCAATTGCAATAAAGATATCTCAAGAGAAAAAACAAGTGTTCCACTGACTTATCTCTGATCACTCCAGGTTTTTTAGCTTTTCAAGCTTATATGAAAATAATAGATTTTTTAAAAAATCCTTTATCATAACCTAAATGATTTAAAATCTTTTTTTTCATAGGCTGCACATAAAGAAAGGCATTAAACAGAAAATTAATTGGAAAACAGAATGTTGACTTTTTTATAAAAATAATAAACTCTCTAAAATTCAGTCAGCAATTCTTTATCTATTCTCCAAATCTGAAAATTAATGTAATTTCTAATTTCAAAGATTCTCATGTGAGAATGTGCAGCTGGGTATTGATTTCCACAAGCAACTTTTGTTTTATGATAAGGTAGTAAATAAACAAGAAGTATAAATTTCCAACAAGCATACAACCAACATTTTAAACAGTCATTCAATAAAAACTACTGAGTATAATCAAATTGCTTAAACAATTAGACATAAAAAGCAGTGCATTTTGGGCCAGTTTTAGTACACCTTGAGTAGTGGAATAAAACATGAGACTGAAGACCCAAGTGATTCTAGTCTATTGTGAAGTCTAATAATGGACCTGAAATGCACAATGCCTCGAGCAGTTTATTGTCATTATAATTTAGAATTCATACAGAAAAACAATGGAGTCTCACTAGACTTCTTTGATAAGGGTTTGACATTGCATTCAGAAAGCCCTAGTTAAATCTGGAAATCTACATTAATTTTGCAATAAAGTGTAAAGGCTTCATTCATTGTCAGATTTCCCTTTGTCTTTCTCTTGATACCAGTTTAGTTGGGATTTTTGTTAAACAAAAAAGCTTCTGTTCTGTGCAATCACACAATGGTTTGTTGACAACTGGAACAGGATCTGAAGTCTTATGCAGCCCTTCAAGGAAGAATAGCTCAGAAATGTTTGTATTGTCACTGATTATTGTTTCAAAAATAATGTTTTAATCAGTGTAAATATAGTTAACAAGCTCTTCCAGGACAGAATGTTTTGTGGGTCACTTTGTTTATTGTCTTTGGCCAAAATTCTGGATGAAAACCATGAAGTACCATCTTCAATATAAGGCAAAAAGAAATAACAGTCAGCCAATATTGTTCAGCTCTTCTCTGAACTACCAGGCCTACCAATAACATCTCTGAATTTTTATTCTGTTGTTGCATGTGAATTCCAAGACTTGGTCTAAGAAAGTGAATACTCTTTTACATATGCCATAAAAGATAGCATAAATCCCGTTGTGAAATACTGAGAATAAAATATTTGCATAGTTGTCATCTGTGCTCCACAGCAAATATAAAAATTTGCATACACATAATTTTACACAGGAGGGAAGCATGTAGATTATAATTCTGAACTACTGTCAGAATCAGCCATTCATTCCTTAAGTAAGAAATAATCTAATAGTTTGTGAAACTAGACTTGCTGAATGACAACCTTTTCTAGAATTGAATAAAGGGGGTCTTAAGAATGAGTCATAGAAATATTGCCATTGTAGAAGTATTGAGCTGGGTGACTAGAGTTATATAATAATTAAAAACTACTTTTGTCTTGCATCATGCAATTTTGTATCAATGCTGTGGGATTTGGTATATTTTACTGAGGAAAATGAAAGTTGTCTTCAGAAACAGCTACAATATTGATACAAGTTCATTTTTTTTCAGGTTGTGAAAGAATAACATGTTCACAACAAATTATTCATTCATATTTTTCATTAAGACATGCTTAACTCTTTTTTTCTTCCATACAAAGTCTTATCTTTCAGTGGAAGAATCCTTTGCATTTTTGTATCTTTAAAATGGTCTTTTGGCACCATTTGTTTCCAAGAGGCAGAAATGCAATTTTCAAGGAAGGAAGACTTCTGCATAAGCAAGCAGTGAAAATTAGTAGAACAGGGATGAATATGTTGCTGACTGAGCTCATAAGAGTTCTCAACTACCAGAAGAATTAGAGATATACTGTGAAGGGAAAATAAATATAAATGTCTGTTCTTCATATTTGTATAAAAACACAGTCTATTGCATATCTCCAGACACTGCACCAAGAAATTACTGTCAGGTTTTCTGACTGTAGCATCTGAATTGTACAGATTTCTCTAGCTTAACTTGATGAAAATGTACTTCCATTCATCCATATTAAATGAACATCTGTCAGTATTGCTGTTGCTTTGGTTAGAGAATGATGTTGACACTGCTAAATTATCCTTTATTTATTAATGAGAAAATTTCCAGAAAGGTAGGTTGTGTATGTGAGTTTATGGTCATAATTTCAGCTAGGTCATATCTATAGAGCTTGAACAACACAGTTGTCATTCAAATGACTATTGCATTTAGGTAGTCTATCTGAGCTTTAGTACAGACATATACATTGGGAAAATGCCTGAATCATAACAATATTGTCCTACATTTTTTATTTGTGGGGAGGAATGTCTTGCAAGGTGAAGTCTTACAATCTAAAACAATGATCTTTATCTTTGTAAAAAACATTAGGAAAATGGATCTTGCAAGAAACACTTCAAGGAGAAAATACTTGAGTCTGTTAATTGCAAGCATTTATAGGATAAAGCCCATAGTCAAGTATTAGAAATGTACTTCTGAAATTTGCATTTTGTAATTATTTATGAAGAAATTATCAGCAACCAGAGTTTCTGATTTCACTACCAGTTTTGTTTCATATATA
>NW_010309827.1:24295-24501 GCF_000700745.2 Antrostomus carolinensis | reverse complement strand
CGGGGAGCGATGCACCAAATTCCCGCCCGGCCTCCGGAGCGGGGGCCGCCGGGCAGGGAGCGGGAATGGGGGGCACCAGGGTTCCCATAGCCGCCGCGGCGGAGAGTCCCCGGGGAGCGCGGGAAGCCGGGGCCGCCCCCGGGCCGGAATCCTGCCACTCCAGGCAGCGGGGGATGCCGGCAGCGGGGCTTCCCGGGGACCCGCTG
>NW_010309827.1:21089-24104 GCF_000700745.2 Antrostomus carolinensis | reverse complement strand
TGTGGCAGAGCATCTTTTCCTTCCAGCACTCGCTGCCCTTTCCCCTCACCATCCTGCCTGCTCTAGAGGTGCCGGATTCCTTCCCATCTTTTAGTTTGAGGGCAGTGACAGCTAAGTTGGAGAGAGGGATGGTTAAGGTGAGGAGACAAGAGTGGTCCCTGATATTCAGTGGCAGAAAGGGGTGACCTTGGGTAAGTCCTCCATGCCTGCTCCATCCTTCTGGGTCAGTCAAGCATCCGGCAAGGGATCAAGGAGAATCCTTCAGTAGGAAGAGGCTGGCAAATATGTTGTGAGACCTTTCTGGAACTGGCAGTGCAAACCTTGCTGGAACAGGACTGGTAGTGCTCGCCGGTCTGGAGTACGCTGCAGGAGGAGAGGGGCAAGGGTCTATGTGAGACTGACGGTGGTGGTGGGGTTTCTCCCTCCATAAAACCATGAAGCTACCATGGAGCTTTGGAGAGCAATCTGTTGAACTGTGTCTTGAGGGGAGGGGAGGCTGCAGCCTCAGCATGGAAGGAGAGAGAAAGAAGCCAAAAAAAGATCTAAACTTTCCAGGGAGATTAAATATTCAAATCACAAATAATTAGACATTAATCCCTCATAAACAGGTCGTTAACAACAATTAAAAGAAGCTTTGATATTCTTAAACCCGAGAAGATGAGTTAACTGGTACTTTCACGGGGATTATTGTGTATTATAAAATGCAGTCAGAGCAGAGAATGTACTTTTCTACATTCATGTATTTAAATGACTTGCTCTTAATTATAGTTAATGACCTATCATCTTCAAAGTAGCTCCATTTATATGTTCTCCCTATTACTTTCGAATTACCTCCATCCAAAGAATAAACCACTTCTAATTTTACTGGCCAAGGTGACATTTTATTGGCAGTTTGGTAACTACAGGTCATGCCAGGGTGTGCGTAGGATGAACGCATTTGTAGGAATTAAATGAAGTTTCCTTTTATTAAGTGGGCAAGCAGACATCTAACACCACTGGTACCATACGCTCTGGAATAAATGTTACATGCACAGGAAGGCTCTTGGTTATACAAATGCAGATGTAATGCAGTACTAGTGTTTATAGGCACCACCACAACACATTTACCTTGATGAAGGCTGCTTTCTGGATTTAAAATGCTTTCACTTCTGAAGATACTACTAGTGAAAAGATGCAACATAGTTGGATAAGGTTTTTTTTGTTTTTCCCTCTACTGTAAATTCCTATCTGCAGACAGCTATAAATGCTTCTGCCCAGAAGAGTTTTTAATACTGCTTATATGGTTATTGCAGATTACATACTGGTATTTCCAAATTTTGTTTTCTTCACTTTGAAGACTTGACTTTTACAGGTTATTGTTTGTGCAGTGCCATTGGAAAAAAAAAAAATGGAAAATAATTACAGAGATTTAAACAGGAGGAAAATACTCTGCATGTTCAGTGACTTTGCTTTGACAAATGGGAATGAATAGTGTGTGTGTTTAAATGTGTGTGTGTCTGCTCATGTCGGAATACACATCCTCTGGTTATCAAATGAAATGTTTCTGAAGACTCTTTCTCTATTAAAAGTTGGAAACTACTTTGAGCAATGAGATCACAACAAAATGTTCCTCAGCAGATGCAAATATCTGTGACCCTGAGGATTCTGGTGGAGCTGGTCCAAGTTATACACCTAAGAACCAAAAGATTTTGTGCTTTGAATTTGGTGTCGTAATATTGGAAGAGTGAAAAACTCTGATTATTTTCATTGCACCAACAAAGTATGCATTTTAAAATAGTGGTGCAATACGTGAGAGGTGTGAGTCCGTGCATGCCTTTAGCACTCTCAATTTTATACATGGCATCCCTGTAGATGAGTACCTGTGTATATGTATCTATAGAAAACCTGAATGTGTAAAGTTCCCTAATTAACCATCCATCCAAATCCATGCTGCAAAATATTTCTCTCCTTAATCTCTGAGTCTTTAGTTCACCAAGGCACGAGAAGAATGAACTGACTGTTCACATCAAGTTGTCACAATTCGAGCAGAGGTTTAATGGGGTTTCTGTGCTTTGATTGAGTGCTCAGATCCCTTAAAAATCCCCAGGGAGAATGAAGATCTCTGAAATGGTGCTTGCAAATAGATACTTTGCTCAGAAGACAATCACAGCATCATCAAAGAGTTCAGCTCCTTGAAGGGGGACCTGTCCATTCTAGGTCCCATGAGATATCTAGCCCAGTGTCAGGTCATGCAGGACAGCTGTGCTCAGCACACTTCTTCAGGACATCTCCGGCAGCAGCTGCCTGCTGCATGTAATGGCTGATCCAGTCCTCTCCTAGTGCCTGGTGTCCCCACACCACCCACCCACCTTACGGCTCCTATTCTTGTGCTCTCTGCAATAAAACCATCTCTCTCCTCCCCACTGCATGTGGCTTGCAAGATCACAGAGGCAATGTTGACTTGATATGCTGCCAGCCAAATGCCTGTGCCTCCCATATAGAAATCTCCTAGCTCCTATGTTCCTTCTCCTCCCAGAAGGAAGAGGATATAGGATTTTTCTTCAGGCTCTGGCAATGCCCTGAGTCTAGTGGGTCCCATTATTCATTTCAACTCTTGATTTCTACAGAGAGGGATGAGCATGGGGTTAAGAAAGGTCTGTAAAGGTCAACCTGCACCCACTGATGCTACTTGTCAGTGTTTCCCTGCCTGTCCTATTTGCCTCCATTTACCAGTCCTGCTATGTCTAAATCACTTATTCTGCAAAGCTTTTGTCCCACAGCGTATTCCTGGCTCTGCAATTCTTCTAGAGCCTGATGAAGCAAGGCTGATTTTATTGCCCCAGCAGTCGCTGCTTAATTTAATCATCCTCGCCCTGATGAACTGGTACTAGTAATTTTACAGTATCACAGAAGTGATTTTCTAGCAAAGTGACTTACAACCCTGGGGCGCTTTGCTTGGGGCAGGAAGCACAGAAACCTTCATTTTGCACCAGGTCTGCACCACCAGTCTGTCTTCCTCTTCTATCCTCTCTTTAT
>NW_010309827.1:0-21077 GCF_000700745.2 Antrostomus carolinensis | reverse complement strand
CCTGCTTCAGGAATACCTCAAATCCCAGCCTGGAGCATTAGCATTGGTATGTTAGAAGAAGAACAAGCATGAGGCAGGTGTCTTGTCCTGCTTTGCTTCCTGCATGTAATGTGGAACCACAAGCAAAGCCAGATGAGCAAGAACTGGGCTCTGTTGGGGCTTGGCTGCCCACCAGGAGCAACACTTGAGTGAAGTTAGTAGGGCCAGTCCTAGAGCCACATCTGGGTGTTTCTGTCTGTGGGCCAGCCTGGTTACAAACACAGTTAACTAAGGATTTTAGGTCAAAATGAGGCACTGGAGTCAACCTGTGGGCAGACCAAGAAGGCTAGGTGATGGGTGATGCTGTGATGTCAATATTCCTGGGTGAACCTCTCAGGATTCATTTAGATGCTCTGTTGTGTGCAGCAGGGACTTTGCTTTGCTGCAGGTTTCTACAGGGCAGAGCACCAGGTAGCTTCTTCTAAGCTGGAGAATTTTGATTCTGTTGCAACACAAGGAATCACTAAAATTAGGCACAGGATTTTGGTGGTAATTACGCACAAGGTTTTGGTGGCAACTTAGTCCTCCCCAGACCTTTAAATCTAGATTGACTCTCAGAAACTATCCAGACTCTGTGGTGTAGGGGCCAGAAGTCTGAAGCATTGCATCTTTTCAAATGAGAATGTGGCTTGTCTATCAAGTAAACATGGAGAGAAACAAACAGTTCAGCTGTGGGTAAGTTTTCACTCTGAAAAACATGGGTCATGGTTAAATCCACAAGAGCAATAGTTCTGGTCCCAAATTTGGCATGGTAAGTGTGGGTCTGAGTCAAATTTTCCCCTAGAAGCTGGAGCAGCTCTTGGGCAGAGGCTTGGTGTGCTCTCCTCTCCATGCAGGAGAGTTGTGGGACTCACTTTGGAAGAATGAGGGAAGAGTGAGGGCACTCTGAACAATTAAGGATGCAATTATATACCTCAGAGAACAGCTGTAATCACTTGCTTTGAAAGTGAAAGGCAGCACAATTTTTTGCTCTTCAAGTTGGCAAACTGATCCTTCAGCCTGACCACATTGCTGAAGGTAGTGACCTGAGCTATTTCGTTATGTGTCTCCCTATTTATTGTGTCATGAAGGTTAGTTTTATTGTGCTGGACATAATCAGAGAGTTTTACAGAACAGCTTTTTGGGATGGATGGGGGGTGAAGAAATGTCAGTTTGACCTTCTGTCGGGACAGATATGTCTTTTAAAGCAAGAATCACTCCTCATGACTCAATCTCCACAGTTTGAAAAGGGGGAGGGGGGCTCAGAGGGGTATGGTAAGGCTGGATGCATTTGAAGTTGTGACATCATCCTGTTCTGTGGTATTGGGGATCCTCTGAACAGCACTGCTGCAAAGGACCCAATGATACAAGCTGGTGCTGATCCTTTGCTGTGTGCGCTACTGGATAGCCAGGCTTGGGCAGAGGGTACATATTTACAGCCAGGAGAGAAAGAGAAGACATGAGATAAGTGTGCGATGGGCACATGCACAAAAGGCTTTGCTCATGTGGAGATGCAGAGTTAGGACAATATTGTGGTTTAACCCAGCTGGCAGCCAAACACCACACAGCTGCTTACTCACTCTCCCCCACCCCAGAGAATAGGGGAGAGAATTTGAGGGGTAAAGGTAAGGTGACTTGTAGGTTGAGATAAGAACAATTTAATAAGTGAAATAAAATAAAAATTATAATAATAATGACAGTAATAGTAATAATAGAATACACAAATGAGTGATGCACAGTGCAACTGCTCACTATCTGCCAAAGAGTGCCCAGTCTGTTCCTGGACAGCGATCCTGGAGGAGCAAAAATCCCAAAACCACAACCCCAGGGGAGAGAGAGAGAGAGAAAGAAAGAAAGAGAGAGAGAGAGAGAGAGAGAGAGAGAGAGAGAGAGCGCGCGCGCGAGAGCCTCACAGAGCTGATTCATAGCATTCATGTGTCCAGATGCAGTTAGGTAGCTGATAATAACTTTCTGACAAGGAGCTTTCCCCAGTTGTGTTGGTGAAATGAATTTCTCACTTAAAAAGGCACAGAGCTTGATTTTTGACTGCTTTCACTTTGCGAGGTAATTGCCGTAAGCTGTGCAGATGGTGAGGTGTTTTTATACTGGTGCCTTCCACAACAGGCAGGGTTATTTACATTATAGCCAGGTGCAGTTATTCAGGTCAGTTATTTATTAGTTAGGAAATGCAGTTTTGTCATCAAATGAAAGAAGTTGTGAATTTGGATTGAACTCAACAAACAGTTGAGGCTGTCAAGCTTATCAGGAAGGAGGGTTGCTAGAAAAGCTTGTATGTGTCATTTTTTTATTGGAGGCAACTTGTGGCAAAATGAACTAAAAGCCAGTTCCTTCATTTAAAAATAAATTAACAAAACATTACATTTCATTTTGGTTCAGGGAAGATGTTTCCATCTGCTCAACAGGAAGTGTTTTATTTCAGGGATAACTTTTTTATGTTTTAGGTCAACACAAGGTAATTCCTTCTTTCTCCCCCCTGATCTTTGGTTCAGCTACACAATCAAGCAATCAGTTATTCAGACATATCTAATATGCACATGGTGATTGTTTCCATATTTAAATATACCTTTGGACAGGCAATCAAGAGACCTGGATTTTATTTCCAGCTCTGCTACTGTGTCTGATGTGACCTTGGGCACTTCTGAGTCCTTCCTTTTCAGGGCAGGACAGTCCATGTCTCGCAGAGGATTTGCTGCATATTGGTAATACTAAAATAGCACGGAGGTCTTTTTACTTCCACTGTTAGCAATTAAACATTTAGCTATCACTAATGCATGCATTTCTAATTCTCCCAGTGTGAGTTAGTTGCGTTGCCTTCTGAAACTCCCTGTAGTTTACTTAATAGGTCAGAAGGAATTTCGGCTGCTGAAAAAGCGCTCCCTTAAAACAAAACCTATTTTAATGAGCCCAGCTAAATCAAAGGAGAGGAATACAAGTGGGAAAGGTTTTTTTCCTTCCTTTCCTTAAATATTTCACTTTGTAATCAGCTCTTCAGGGCGATATATTGCCTGTGATTTCTCTCAAGCAAAAGGTCCATGTGTGTTGTTGCAATTTCTAGATGTTTGAAACACCTTAAACCATGCAGAAGCTTATTGCGTTATACATTAAAATCTCCCTCACACCTGAAAGCTTGCACCAGGAAACCTGCAGCCTCCAAATCTCTCACAATGTGGTTTTTATCAGGCTGCAGCTCTCGTCATTTGGCTTGCCTGCTCATCAAGAAAGCTTCCTCCTCTCTGCTTTCTGTGTGCTGGCAGCAGGGGAACCAGCATCTAACCCGGCAGCATTGTGTTGAATCTGGTAGTTGTGAGGCTGCATCAGTTTCTGCTGGTGGAACAGCCCTGCAAGGGGTGGTTATTGCCCCTCCTTGCTATGCTGGCATCAGGTTTGGAGTCACTGAGGAGTTGGCAAGAGGGTGTGGGAACAGTGACTGTCCGGTTGGGAGTATGTGAGACAGATGGAAATCTGCCTGGAGCAGAGAGTTTTGGATCATAGGGTAACGAGTTGAAGGAACCTCAAGAGGTCTCTAGTCCAATCTCATGCTCAAGGCAGGGTCTATTTATGGGATCACAACAGGTTGCTCAGAGCTTCTTCCAGCTGGGTCTTAAAAACCTTCAAGGATGGAGACTGCACAGCCTCCCTAGGTAACCTTTTCCAATGCTTGACTCTCTCCATGGGGAAAAGATTTCCCTTTATATCCAGGATCCCCACGCAGATGCTTTGCAAGATCTGCAGGGAATGGCAAGGGGTACAGCTGTAAGCCTTGGTAGCGGATGGGGACTCAGCCTTCAGCCTCACCATGGCTTGCCTTCTTCTTCAAGCTTTCCTGCCAAAAAACCCCAGGCCTTTAGGCTGGTGATATCTGGCCTGGCCAGGTGGGACCTTGAGGTTGTGGTTCTGCCTGGAGGAATGTCTTCCTGATTTGTTGTGAGGAAAGGGCTGGGGCTTTTCAGACATAATCTGCTAGTTCAGAGCTAACAGAATGGCTTGTGGTACCTGGCAGGGTTCTCCTGAAGGCTGAAACACCCTGAGGCCATGCTAGAGCTGTGCAAAGGGTAGAGCCCCATGGAGGCAGGAGGACAACAGTGTCCCACTGGGTTGCAGAAAAGCAAAGGAGTTTCAGGATGGTGGGCAGCACCAGACCTGGCTTCTGCTCCTTGTCTTCCAGAGCCTGAGGCACAGTGTTTAGCTGTTCTCTTCTTGCCCTCTCCACAGCTTGCGTTTCTCTGTCTCACACCCTTTGCTTAATTAGTTTGTCAGCCACTGTCAGAGTAGCAGGAGCCTGCAGACCCAGCAGAGCATAGCTCTCATTGCAGCTACCATAGCTGCGCTCGGCTGTAACACAAGTGATAGCTTAAGAAGCCACAGCATTGCAGACTAAATATCTTGGCACTGGTTGCAGCTTCTTATTAAAATAAGAAAGAGAGAGAAGAAAAGAAATGCAAGAAATTGGAAAGAATGAAGGTTATAATAATTAATGGATCCACTTTCAAAACCAGAGACCTGGGTAAAAATGTCTGATCCCCAAGGTAAAGAATAGGCCAAAGTTTGATCTACTATTTGTCAATATCTCAAACTTTGTTTTCTGTTTTGGTTCCAGCCTCGAGTCTGAAAGCGCAGAATTATTTCTGGATAGTCTGAGTAGCAGTGAGTGATTTGTGGGGAGAAATTCAAACTGTGCGAAGGCAAATGAAACCTGAATCAAACCAGTTAAATTAACTCGCCATCTTGGAGCTGACTGAACGGCTCTCTTATTTAAAGGGCTCTGATGAGTTTCATTTTCCTGTCAGCATCATTTTGAAACCTCACTGCGGTCCTAGGTAATGACAGTGGCTCTTTTTTGCTTGGAGTGTTGGCTCCCTGCAGAGAAGGCATCCTTTGTTTGCCTCAGGTGGTCTATCAGAGGTTATCTGCTCAGTCGTGCTGCCACCCGGGATCCTCTGGTCTGCAGTTTGATCTGGAAACTGGGGCAATATTAATTTTAAGACCTGCCTGTGAGTCGCAGACATGTGAGCCTGGCCTGGGTCAGATTGGTGAAAGCCTTTAATGAAAGGATGGTGACTGAATTCACCTCTACATCCAAGGAGTCCCTGCAGGCAGGACCCAAGCTCTGAGCCCACTGCATTTTACCCCTAAGCATCACTCCCGGTCACATACCCCTGTTCGTTACTCTTCCGTCTGAACCTGAGGGACTCATTTCATCTGTTTTATTCATCTGAAGGTCAATATTAAGCTGAGAGAGTCTCCCCTGTACTTTACAGGGGTATTGTTACTCTGAAGGGAGACTGAGCCCTCCAGTCCTGTGCACCTTGTATAACTGCAATTACTTTCTCCCAAGAAACATCCTCAAGTGTCTGCAATAGGTGAAATGAAGTCCAGCCTTTGAGTCTATTTCTCCCATCAACACTGAGGTAGCAGCAGGTTACAAAGGCCTTGGAAATCTGATTGAACTCCCTTCAGACAGTGGTTGGGAAGAGAAAAGCCCAGGGGAGGTTCTCTTTTATCCATGAGGATGTGAAATTTCTTTTGTGGCTGACAAAGCTCTTAATTCTGCCTTTTTATTGATGAAGAATTTCTGGGTACCTCAACTGTTTCTCAGTTTCCCTAGACAGCAATTGACCTTCTTTCAGCTGTGCATCAAAATGCACTGGCAATCAAGGTGCAATTGATTTAAACCTAATGACCAGCCACTCAGGAATTTCATCTGGAAAAAGAAAAATCAATGCCACCTTATTATTTTTTTTTTTTTTTTTCTGTTAAGATATTACAATGAAAAGGCATACGAGTCTCGCCATCTCCTTACCATTAAACAATACACTTGCAGGACCAGGAACATTGGGTCAGGCTCCGGTAAGGTAGCCAGCCAGCTACAGATTGAAATGACTTTAGGGTTAAACAATTTTCCTTGATTGCATGCTGCCATCCACGTCTCTCTTTGCTGACCTTCCCTGAGGCGTGCAAGCTGCACTGCTATGTGGGACTCCAGAGAGGATGTCTTGAGCAATGCATTAGCCGTATTACTGGAGGAGCTCTGTATGGGAAGGATGCTCCCTGTCTTGTCCTTTCCTCATTTCGGATGTTTTTCTTCCCCCTCTTCCCCCATCCCAAGGGGAAGGTGTCACTCAGAAGATTGGTTTACAAGACTGGTTTAAATGCACAGCAGGTAGGCACCAGACAGATAGTTGCTTAGATCTATGGTAGGACTAAGCAACACCAGAGGCTCCCTCTTATCTAGCAAATGGGGCATACCAGGATCTGTCCTGTCACCCATAGGGTGAATGGTCCATTGGTCATTGACTATGTCTGTGCTGCCGAACTCTTTTACCTGTGAAAATGAGGTGGTTTTCCCCTTTGGGTTTCTCAGGAACATGCATGGCACTTATTTACTCCAGTGTAGGTATTGTCTGGGAGAGGGCACAGGCTGAAGCCAGCTATGGGGTGTGCTAATACTTTACTGGTGTGGGTGATTAAGGAGGATACTTGAGCCTGTAACGTAGTTGTTCTCAGTTCCTTGGGACAGTAGAGATATCAGTCATACCATAACAACGCCATCGTGTGCAGGCCTGGTTTAGTTCTTTTGCAGAACCTTATCTGTCAACACTCCAGAGACTCTGAAGCCAAATCACTTTTTCAAATGTTACTGAGTCTCTGGCTTCCTTTTAATCAGCCTTTTGCAAAAGGGGCTTGGCTCCTGCATCACATGGCTGATGAACATTTAGGAGCAAGGGATGGTGTGGGACAGTCCTGACTCCTGACACCACCAACATCCCGGTGACATTCTGAAGTGCTCCTGGGTCTCAGGTCACTCAGGCATCCTAAAGCATTTTCCCCTGTGGCCTCTGCTTACTTTTCTTCTCTTGTTCCTGAGGAGTGGGAGAAGAACTGAAGGATGGTTTAAATTTCCCATTATTTTGGAGAGTCCCCATGCAAATCAACTTGAAGAGATGGGAGTGACCCTTCCTCATAATCCTTCTCTTTCAAGGTGACCACCTAAAACTGCATGAGGAACAAGTCCCCATCTGCCTGACCCAAGCTTTGCTGCAGCCACTGATGCAGTGACCAACTATTGACCTCTTCATCTATTTTTCTGGGAGGGTACCTGTTTGATTTGCACATCTTCTTCCAATTTCTGTGGCATATCTCTGCTGACCACTTTTTTGCTTGGACAAATGGCAGGGCTAAGAAGGCTTCTGAGGTGGTTTACAGTTTTGGGTGAAGTCTCTCAGACTTCAGTGGCATTGATGGTTGGTGTCACATGTCAGGGAGACTTGCACTTTTTTCAAGCCAGGTCAGGGGGAACTGAGCAAAGTCTCCTGACAACTTACTCTTTAATTGCTGAGTTTTCCTCAGATTCTGCCTATGGTGATGTACTTTCATTTTGTTTCTTTGGGAGAGGCAGAAGGAAGAAGGGGAAGGTTTGTGGACAAGCTATTGGAGACACAGCAGAATGATCTCCTAAGCAAGTGGTCTCACCCAAGCTTGGTAAAGCACCAGGTGCTCCACAGTTGAGGTTGCGGCTGGGTCTCCGCCAGACTCTGAAGCCTCCTAAACAGCAAAACTGGGACAGCTTAGCAGCCCGCAGGAGGTCTTTCAGGTTGCCAGTGCTCAGTGGGCAGCAGTGGTTGGAAGACTGCCATGCTGCAAGCACCAGTCCTAAGGCAAATGTGCCTCTCCACCCACTCTCACCTGCCGAAGTTCGCTTGCTTCCTCCAAAAGCAGCTCCACCTCGCACCAATATGTCTGTGCTGACACAGGCTGATGTCACCCTACCAGGAGCGGGAAGAGGGCATGGTCCTCTGTTCATTTAGCACAAGCATAGCTGCATATGGAAATGAGTTTTCCTGGGAAAGGCAGGGCACCTGCTTGCTGTCTTATCTGCTGCAAGGGGATTGAGGGCTTTGGGACTAATCCTTCTGTGAAACTGAATCTGAGTTTCCAAGCTAATCTGCAAATTGGTTTAATTTTGCCAGCAGTTTCCCCAGGTTTGGGGCTGAGAGCTGTGTCATGTATATTCCACAGGTGTATTTTTACTTGTGTAGCTTTCCTGCCAGTTCACTTAGGACAAGCACTGAACTATTTGATAACATAATAAAATGGGTTTTCTATGTGTTAAACCAAGTGCTGTGAATGCAAGCATTGCAGCATACTTAGTTAAGCTCTCTCGAATGTTAAACAAGTTTCTTGCTTCATTTGTAGTGTAAGAACAGAAGACCAGGTCTTAGCAATGGTTTAAATATCTCTTGTAAGCCAAAAGGGAGACTGCAGATGTTTCAAGTTTTTTAGAGGAAGTAAAATTAGGCTTTTACTAGCCATTGCTCTGTTAGAGCATCTCTGATATAAAAGGGAAATAGAGAGAAAATATCAAGTAAAAATAATACATATGTATGTGTGTTTGTATGTGTAATTCTTGTTTTCCTCCAGGCAGCACACTGGGGACAAGTAATCCTACTGTAAGAATTTGGCCTTAGAGGATCTAATATGAAGCTCTTTAAGCCAGGAATATTTCTGTGATTTCTATGGTCAGGCCCAGAAACAAAACCCTGAGCTCATTCTTGCTGTGGCAGGTATATCCATAATTCAAAAAGCATTTTCCTTTGGCTGTACCTGAACAGAATTAGTGTCCTGGTGAGAAATTGTTTAGGCTGGAAAAGGGAACTTTTAGCCTTCTGAACTATCCCTTTTGTTTTCTTACGCCTTAGTGCAACCCGCATGAAACCACCAGGCTGGTGGTCTGGTGAGACAGAGGATGGCTGTTGTTCCTGTGCAAAAGGAGACAACTGGCTCCTGGGGCTCAAGTGACTGCACCTCCATGTCTTCCAGGTGAATCTGGATGGGGATGGTCATGCTGACAAGCTCCATCACAGCCCTTTTTGCCTTGGAGGCATTGAAAGACGTAGGGCACCCAGAGCAACAGAGAGGATTTCAAACCCAGTTCAGAGGAGTTTTAATTCTCTGGGTCAGATCCAATCTCACCTTCAGGTGGTGATTTTTCAGTTGATTTGAAGAGCACTGCCTGCTCCTTTTTCCTTCAGTTGGGTTTTAAAAGGGTGGTAAAGCACTTGCCAAGGGTGAAGGTGGCTGCAGAGACTGACAGCTGATCACACCAGCTGCCTGCCCTTCGTAATTGCAGATTTCTGAGAACTGAAAACGGTTCTTTTATCTTTGGTTTGTTTGGGTTTTTTTTCCCTACCTCTCTTATCAGAGCCTTTAGAGTAAAGGGACATTGTCCTCAGAATGACAGTGGTGTACCTGCAGAAGGATGTCAGCCATTCTCTGACAGGGCCCACAATTGCCAAGACACCTCGGGAAGTCCTCTGTCACCACACATTGTCATGTGCTCCTGTTCACCCCACTGATTTGTGGTGGGGTTTTTTGCTTCTCCAAGTGGGGATGTATTTGGAGAGCTAGACCAGGTTGTGCACAAATGTGGAAGGCTGTATTTCCTCATGAGGTGATACCAAAGACAAGCTGATTTGGGTGCTTTGATATGTAATTCATTGCCTATGTCTTCACCTTGGTATCTATTTATTTCCTTTCTTCATTAGGAAAATGGGAGCCACTGCCCCAGCGTGACCTGCCTCTAAGGTACAACAAAATAAAGACCACCCGTCCCACTCCCTCAGACACCTCCCAGCATGGATGGCGTGGTTGAGCAGAACAATGTGCTAATGCACAATAAGATCGCGGAAGCTGGGAAAAGGAATGGTTTAATTAATACACGGAACTTAGTGGCAGAGAGCCGAGATGGTCTGGTCTCTGTGTACCCAACCCCCCAGTACCAGAGCCACCGAGCAGGGAGCCTTTCCTCTCCCAGCTGCCTGGAGAATGGCAGGAATGACCCTGTGCAGCAGCTCCTGGACCCCAACATGCTGCAGCAGACGGTGGAGTCTCACTACCGGCCCAACATCATCCTCTACTCGGAGAACGTGCTGTGCTCATGGGGTGAGAGCATTGGCTCAGAGTGCTGTGAAACCACTTTCATCGAGGACCGCTCCCCCACCAAAGACAGCCTGGAGTACCCGGACAGCAAGTTCATCGATCTCTCGGCAGATGACATCAAGATTCACACCCTCTCCTATGATGTGGAGGAAGAGGAGGATTTCCAAGAGCTAGAGGTCAGGCGTCATTTGGGATATGTGGGAAAGGCTGAGGGGGAGGAAATATTTGGGGTTAAGTGTACAGTCTCCAAGAACTGGTCTGCATAGGATCAGCTGTATCACTTTCTCTTCTGGCCAGGGCAGTGGGCAATCACTCATCTTTATTCGCTGGGTAAAGTCTCAACTCTGTGGATACTAATGGCAAAATTCCCACTGGCCCTGACGGGAATCGGCATTTCCCTCCTGCCTCTGAATGGGCTGGTCAGTAACTAAAGAAGACCCCTGTTCTTAAATGCTGTCTAAGTTTGGGGTCAGGAGCATCTGTCCATGTACATGGAGCTTGTTGTAGTCAGCAGGCCAACATAATTTCTTACTTTCTCCCAAATTGAGCAGGGCATAAAGCAGATTGTTTTTCATACTGGCTTAAATATGAAACCTTTCTGTCTCTGAATGAACACAAAACCAAAAGTCTTTGGGTTTCAAGCAGCAATGAATCCCATGTCTCTGAAATAAAAGATTTTTTTCTGATGGAGTGAAACACTTCATTAGATCCCAAATGCAATGTTTTCTTTTAGGTTCCTGTGCTTCATTGATTGCTCATAGTAAAGGAAGATTCATTTTGTTCTCTGAATGGGCCAGACTATGGAAATCAACTTCATTCTTTCCTAAATTATATATTTTTGACTTTAAAAACTTTTGTTGGTTTTGGCTGAAACCAACTGTCCAACTGCAGCACAGATTTGTGTTTGCCAGTGTGTGTGTGAATTTAGGAGGTGCATAATGCTGCTGATCTCAAAACTTTTTCCAGCACTGGACACAGACTTCTAACCTAGCAAAGTCTTTTTGGCTGTCTGGAGCAAAGACATGGCTTCAACTTGAATGTCCAAGATGAGATCAAGAAACTATTTTCTTGTGTTTCTCTGTTGCAGGAGTTTTCTCCACTGAGACCTAACAAGTCCTAAAACTTCTATTTTCACCTCCTGTTATACCAGTGTCTCATCCTGTGATCAGCACGGAGGCAACCCAACAAAAGCCCAACTTCTCTTTTATTCTCTTTTCTCTCTGTATTGATAAGGTAGGGAGAGAGAGAGGTGTTTTTCCCAGTGTGTGCCAGTAATGCTGTATTCAGTGCCTCCACAGGGAGACAAAAACTTTGTCTGTGAGGCATGTGAGGGTGTTAGCTCAAATCACACCCTTCTACAGCATTTCAAAATTGGCTGTGGGAAGTCTTGTTTGCTTAACCAAACAAAATCCCTGGTTGCTGCCTTTTTGCCCTAGTTTCTCTCATGCAGTAGCGATGCAAGTGACTGCAGCAGGCATGTAATTGCTAAATGGTGTTATTGACACAACTGACATTTAGGCAGCAAAAAACTTGAGTCTCCCTTTTGTCAATCCAAATCCAGCAAGACCGTCTTTAGCCAGCTCTTGGAAGATAGGCTAAAAAAGGCCAGGAAAATAGGCAGGACAAGGGGAAAATATTTCGTACCAAAAAATTTTTCCCTTTTCTTGGTGGGATTTTTAAGGTGTCTTTGCAGTGTTTGGCCCTTGATCAAGATGTTTCTTGAAAGTGGCACCACAGGAGCTTGATCAGCTTTTCCTAGAGAACCTGTGTTTCTAGAAAACCACCTGTAAAACTGAAGGTCTGAGGATCTCCCCTCCCCAGATCTCAAGGGGAGAAAAGAGAGAATTTTTACAAATGTTGGTACCATGCTGTGACAGCATGCACATCATTTTCCCTGGCTCCATCTTCTTTCTCTCCTATTTCTCTGGACTGTAGCCTCCTGAGGTCATATAAATCCCCTCTTAAATGAGTGTACTGCATCTGACACCACAGACTCCGAGCCTCAATTAAACCCACTGGCTGCTAATAAAGAGAGCTGTATGGACAGCCATCCTGACCTACACGTACAAAGTGCTTGGAGGACAACATTCAGAAAGTATACACCCATGTGTCTTCCTCTGTTCTGTACTGGAGTTTCTTCTTCACCAACAGACTGGAGAAAGGGATGAGGAAATGAAGCAAGGTCTGGGGAAGGACCTGCCTGACTGGAAACACGTGCATTGCTAGAATTCCTAGAAGTCTCTGCTTCTAGCCTGGTATTGTAGAATCATAGAATGGTTTGGGTTGGAAGGGACCTTAAAGATCATCTAGTTCCAACCCCCCCTGCCATGAGCAGGGACACCTTCCACTAGACCAGGTTGCTCAAAGCCTCATCCAACCTGGCCTTGAACACTTCCCGGGAAGGGGCATCCACAGCTTCTCTGGGCAACCTGTTCCAGTGTCTGACCACCCTCACAGTGAAGAATTTCTTCCCAATGTCTAATCTAACTCTACTCTCTTCCAGTTTAAAGCCATTACCCCTTGTTCTAGCACTACCTGTCCTTGTCAAAAGTCCCTCCCCAGCCTTCCCATAAACCCTCTTCAGGTACTACAGGCACAGGCTGCAATAAGGTCTCCCTGGAGCCTTCTCTTTTCCAGGCTGAACAGCCCCAACTCTCTCAGCCTGTCCTCATAGGAGAGGTGCTCCAGCCCTCTGATCATCCTTGTGGCCTCCTCTTGACTCATTCTAATAGGTCCACATCCTTCTTACGTTAAGGGCCCCAGAACTGGATGCAGTACTGCAGGTGGGGTCTCACGAGAGCTGGGTCTCAATCTCTGTCATTGTGCTACTTGGCCAACCTTTTGCAGCACTGTGATTTTTCACAGAAACCAACCAAGGGTTGGTTTCTCCATGAATCAGACCCAAATGACAAACGTGCTGAGCATCTGCTCTTAGCACAAGGTTCTCAGCATGGGGAGTAACTGCCAGCATTCCAGAAGGTCCAGATTCTGTGCATGCATACGGTAGTGCAGAAAGATGGGGAGGAGAGGAGAGATCCATTTTACACAACAAGACCAGGAAAAAAGTGACTGCTGCGTTACGCTCTTCTGGTTCCCATCTGGACAAATGCTGTATCTATGTGGCCAGATGCATGAGGGCCTCCTGGGCTTAGCTAGTATAGAGGTTCACTAGAGACATAGCTTCATGTGTTGAGACTCCAGGAAAGGAAGAAAAGTATTTAAGTACAGCAGTCACTGAGTAGGGGAATGAGCCATGCCAGATTGTTAACTACAGAAAAATTTGCCTCTCTGTCCAAATGAGAAAAACAGCACCTGAATCACACAGCATGCATCTGGCCCACTAGAAAGCTTTTTTTTTCTTCCACCAGTTACTGACAAGAAGCAAATGCTTTTTAAAATTACTAATAGACCCAAAGTGGGGTGGAAAGGGAGCAGAAGTTAAAAGGGGAACAGTGAGGGAGTACGGTACAGCAGAGGTGCAAGGTTTTGCTTCCCCACTGTGAGAGCCTTGAAGGATTTGATTCTCCCACCGAGGATGCACAGCACGTTGCTGAGTATGTTGCCACATTGAATGTCATGCCACAGCTCATCGAGGGGTGGGAGCTGCATAGCATAAGAGCAGATCAAGGCTCAGTTCTTGTAAGGGGTTTTTGTCATAACATATCTGCTTTGGCACTTCTTTCTGGGTGAAAACACTAAAAATGTCCCCTTTTTGCAAACATTAGCGAAGAGGGGAGCTTTGTGCAGAAAAGCTGTTGTCTCTTGAAAACTGGGGGCTACTGCCTGTTCTCTGTATGTCTGGACAAGGCAAGTGGATTCTCAACTGGAACATCTCAGTAAAATGCCTTCTGGGAGACAGAACAACCCTGGGGTTATGAGTTGCTTCTTTTCTGGCCTCTCACACATCTCTGGCACTGCCTGTGTTACTGCAAAGCGCCTGCCTGGGGGTTTTTCAGGACCAGGTATTTAGTTTCCTAGAAATACAGAAAAATCTAACTCACTCCTTTGTAGGGATCCTCTCCATGCAATAGCTGCAGGAGTCCATGGACACATGCAGAGAACAGTTTTCATGGACCCTGCTGGTCAGTGTGTTTCTGCTAGGGTTTTGTTTTTGAAGAGAGTTGAGTTGAGCTCTTGATAACTGGAAAGGTTGTTGTTTATATGGTTTTCCTGTAGAAAACTTTGCTGCAGAGAAAGTTGCTGAAAAACACCAACTAGTTTGACTGACAGAGTGGTTTTGGTTTGAAGAGCTGACCCAACCAGGCTGCAGGTCTTGCTCCTCTATTACCTGCCATCCCCTTCAGCTCACCAAGGTCTCTTCAAGAGAAGGAGGTACCTTCTTCCTTCCCCAAGCCCAGGGACTTTGATCTAGCAGAGGAGCAGGAGACATCCTAAGCAGAGGCCCTGCACTGAGCTGCAACAACAGGGCCATGTTTAACTTACTTATTTATTTTAATTTTTGCCAGTAGTATTTCTCAGGCCCTGATGTGATGTTATTCACGCTGCCTATGAAAATCATTATTGTCTGGAGGGAAAAGCATTTCTGAAACAGCTCTTGTTAGCATGTACAGCCCCACTTTGCTCCAGCAATTACCAGGCATGAAAGCAGAAGGCTGCACATTCTGTCAAAGCTTTAAACTTCTCATTTCAGTGCCCATCCCTGAAATCAAATGATTCCTTATTTAGGTATCTCTGGAAGGCTTATAAATATCTTAGGAGTTCTTTACACCACAACTAATGGACAGACAACTTGTCAGATGTGGCGGCAGTGAAATATTACACGAATTGCTAGCTGAAATACCGTCCTGTTAGAGTTCATGTGTAAATGCAGTGCCGTCTTTTATCTAGAAACATAATTTGTCATATTACACTCCTGCTAGTTTTCCTCCTAACCCCTAGATAGATGGGTTATTTAGAGAAACCCAAGCTATTGATGGCAGCAAATGGAATTATTCATATGTGACGCATAAAAGAGTACATCTGAGCTCTCTCTTAAAACTCTTATTCTTTTTCCCAGCAATGTCTGAGACAGTCTCTGAAAATGAAATAAATAGAATGTTCTGGGGAGTGAAAGAAGAAAGGAAATGCAGTGCTTTCAAGCTAAACCTTCCTTCTTTTTTTTCCTCTACAAATTGCTGGATGCTGCTGTGAAACTCATCCCTTCAATGAGAGCATAAAAGTGTAGAGACATAAGGTGGATCCTAAGCCATGTCCTTTTCCTTCTACCCCTCTTCTCAACATTCCCAAGCACCTCCTGGCCATGTCTCTTCTGCAATGGGAAGAAAAGGCCCTGGAGGGAGTTTATGCACATCGAACCCCATAACATGCATGCTTTCTCTCAACGTGACTGGCTTGCACAGGCTTGGACAATCCTACATTGTGCTGAGAATAGCTGAGCTGCTGCGTCCTGAGTCTCTGCTGGGAGTAGGTACCCAGAAAGCATATTTGGACATCCCCTGAGGAGCTGAGCATGGTGGGGTTCCCCTTCCAGAGAGCTCTGCAGCATAGGTGAAGAGACAGTCTAGTGCAGACATGGGAGGCTGTAGCATGGATGACATCTGAGGCAGGTATTGCATGCTTTGGGTACTTGCTTTTATGGCCATTTCCTTTCAGGGTCTTGCACCTTGTTTTCACTAATAAATTCAATGGTCATCACAGCACTCTTTGTGAGAAGGGAAAGCAGTATTATCTCCAATCTGCTCCTGGGGAAGTGAAGAAAATGGTGCAATAAATGTCTTGCCCAAGCTCACGTGGGGATGTGTTGTGGATCTTAGAATGTCCTTTTGGTTTCTTTTGTCCTGTGGCACATGCGGCACATGATAAGGTGGGATAAGGTCACAGGGAAACAAGGAGGCATTTGGACTCTTGTTTTGGAAACACTTAGATCTGTCCAAGTTTGTGGATTGTGTTAATTGCTTTTGGGTACTCAGGTGGCATGGCAGTGGAGAAGAACTCTGGAAGGACTGCACAAAACTAACTGGCAAAATGGTGGCAGATGCATTTCAATGTAAATAAATGAAAACTAGTACATTTATGGAAAAATAATCTAATCTGTGTGAACTCAATGCTGAGCTTGTAACTGTGAGCTAGAACTCAGGAAACAGAGCCTGGAGAAATAAATGTCAATGCTGTGAAGTCCCACAGAACAGTGTGCAGGGCAAGACAATAAGTCAAGAAAATGTTATCTTAAAGAATGGTATCTTAAAGTATGATTTTGAGAAGAAGACAGAGCACTGGCAGCATTTTGCTGCTGTATGGAAGCTCAGTGCAAGCCACTTTCTTAAATGGGGTGGGTGACTCTGGTTCCCCACTTCTTAAGAATGTACTGGAGATAGAAAAGGGCAAATAAAATGCTCAAAAGGAAGTAGTAGCCTCCTTACGAGGAGTAGTGAAAAAGATTAGGACTCTCCATTTGTAGAGAAGGGGGCCAAGGGGTGTAGGAGCCAGATGCAGAAGATCATGAAGGTGAAGGACGAGGTGAATGCAGACCAGCTGTTTGGAAAACCTGCAATATTAGAAGCAGGGCACACTTGAGGGAGCCACAAAGAGATTGGCTTAACACAGATAACAGAAAGTCTTCTTCACAGGAGGGGTAGTGAACATTTGGTGACTTGCTGCCACGAAAGGTTGTGACAGATCAGCAAGTTCAAAAGGGATTAGACAGATTCATAGATGAGGAATCCATAAACAGATATTAAAAGGAATTGGCAAAGATTTTCTTTCTAATATCTCTTACACAACAGTTGTGGGTACTGGGTGAGTACAAGGGATGGACTGCAAAGTATCCAGGTTTATGTCATGTCCTGCTGCTGCTGTGAAAAGCAGAGCATGGGGCTCAACAGACCACCAGTCTGACCCCATAGGACACACTTTATGTCCCTGGATTCCTTCACAGGCACATTATTAACAAATTAAAAGAGTGATTACACTTCATTTACATTTGATTTATTTTTCTCCCTTAAAGGAGAAGCCACTGGAGTCTGGAGATACTAAGCCCTGCCAAGGGATATTAACCTTTATTAGCCAGCCCTAGGTGAAAGGAGCATGGCTGGGAAGTCACCTTCAGCAGTCTCCAAGTGTCCTTCTTGAATCTTATTAATAGATTCAGCCAGGGCCCAGAGCGATTCCCTTTCTCATCATCACTTCCCTGAGCTGTCAGACTGACACTATACAGTGAGGTCCCTGGGCTCCAGCTCGTAAGTGGCATCAGCTCTGGGTGAGTTGCGTGCTGTCATTTGCAGAAGGTGGGGATGGGGCACACTTCTTTGAGGACTGGACCACAAAGGAAGCTGTGTCAGCTTTAAAGCAAAAGGAGGACAATTATGAAAGATGACCCCCTCCCCCCTAGCTTGAGCTGTGTACTGCTACTTTTTTTTGCTGAAGTGACTCAGTGAAGAGAGGTATCTCCCTAATCTTCCTCAACAGGCCATGTTGAGACTATCTGCTCTATAGGGACCACCTGCTCTTCTCCTCCTGGGAGGTATCTCTGTGTCTGCAGACTGTGGAGGACTTCCTCTCCCTGAGTGAGGGCCCTAAAGTGGTGCCCCATGCCACGAAGAATAGCACTGATGAAGTGCATTGCATTCACCACAGCTTTACCCTTTCCAGCAACTGACAGCATAAGCTGCTGAGAGCCACTTCTCTGCAGTGGCTGCTGGCCCACCTGCAAAGGCATGAGTGTGCCATGATCATAGAATCATAGAATGGTTTGGGTTGGAAAGGACCTTTAAAAGTCACCTAGTCCAAACCCCCTGCAGTGAGCAGGGACATCTTCAACCAGATTAGATTGCTCAGATCCAACCTGACCTTGAATGTTTCCAGGGATGGGGCTTCTACCACCTCTCTGGGCAACCTGTTCCAGTGCTTCACCACCCTCATTGTAAAATATTTATTCCTTATATATAGTCTAAATCTCCCCTCTTTTAGTTTTAAACCATCACCCCTTGTCCTATTGATAAAGACCCTGCTACAAGTCTGTCCCCATCTTTCTTATAGGCCCTCTTTAAATACTGGAAGGCTGCAATAAGGTCTCCTTGGAGCCTTCTCTTCTCCGGGCTGAACAACCCAACTCTCTCAGCCTTTCCTCATAGGAGAGGTGTTCCATCCCTCTGATCATTTTTGTGGCCCTCCTCTGGACCTGCTCCAACAGGTCCATGTTCTTCTTGTACTGAGGACTCCAGAGCTGAATGCAGTACTGCAGGTGGGCTGTCACCAGAGCGGAGTAGAAGGGTAGAATCATCTCCCTCAACCTGCATCCCATGATACAGTTGGCTTTCTGGGCTACAAGCACACATTGCCTGCTCATGTCCAGCTTTTCATCCACCAGTACCCCCAAGCCCTTCTCTGCAGGGCTGCTCCCAATACCTTCTTCGCTCAGCCTGTATTGATACCGGGGATTGCCCTGACCCAGGTTCAGGACCTCGCACTTGGCCTTGTTGAACCTCATGAGGTTCACACAGGCCCACTTCCCAAGCTTGTCCGAGTCCCTCTGGATGGCATCCCGTCCCTCAGGCTTGTCAATCGCACCACTCAGCTTGGTGTCATCTGCAAACTTGCTGAGGGTGCACTTGATCCCACTGCCTGTGTCCACACGTGCCTTCCCCATGAATGCAAAGGGTTGTTGGGAGCCCCTGCCACTCACACGGAGATTAGGGATATTTACTTTATGGCTGTGATTACTGCTCTCCCAGAAGAGTGTGATTTAGGAGGCTGTGGCAGCTGGCCTGCTTCAGTACAGTTCTGTTTATTGCTGTCTGCAGCAATCCTCTTCCAGCAGCAATGTGTTGAATGCAAGTTACTGATGAGCTACAGGCAGCCTGGCTGTGGGTGTCTAGAAAACATCACAAGGGAGATGATCAAAATCCAGGGGGACAGGAGGAAGAATGGGCTTGGACAGCTGCATCCAGGGTTTTTTGCCTCTGATACGTTTGGGTTTTGCAAGATTATATATGGGAAGCTTTCCAAGCAAAGAAAGACCTCTGTGAGCCCGTTCTAGAAGCTGGCTTCTCAACAAGGCAATTTAGACTGGGAGTTGAGGAAACAAGAGAAGCTTGGACAGGGTCAGGGTTAATGGATTATTGATCATTTAAATACCTTTAAAATTGAAGGGGAGTAACTGCAAAACTGACAATGGTTAAAAAAAAAAAAATAGGCAAGCAAATAAATAAGTAATACATCACCAGCACAAAGAATCCATGATGGCAACAGGTTTTAGAGACATTACCTCTTAAGTAAATATCAGCCAGATGCTGCTCAGTGAGGAGTAAGTGTGTTGAGGCAGAGCAGTGATAAACTACAGCCCTTGATGGGAGAGCTACCATCCAGCATGCTGCCTTCACCATCTGCTGCATTTAGGTGAACTCAGACTGCTTGTAGAAGAGCAAGGGGATGGAAAGTGCTGGTCAGAATAGGGCATCATGTTTAACTGCATTACTGAAACAGGCATTGTGTGGAGGGAAACAGAGCACATATTATCTTCTAGTTGCATCATGTGTTGGTCTTTGGCAAAAACAGACCACTGGACCATCTGGATTTGAAGCAGACCCCACAGGGCCATACCAGAAATTAGTTTTGTATGCAGTGTGTGCATGTTGCTGAATTGGTTGCTCTGAAGGAAAAAAAGGAGCGTTACCAAAAGGGCTGTTTCCTGAATATCCATCAAAGGTTCCTGGCAGCTGTGGTTCATGGCAGATGTTGTTGTTTGACTTCTCTAGTGTGCCTAGTGTTTTAATACCAGAAAGGACTATGTGACCATCAAGTCCACCCTGGGGTATGTCACAGGCAGCCCATGGTGGGCTGTCTGCAGAGCCTCTGTTCACTCATAGTGTCTCAGTTGCAGTAAAGCACATAGCTTTTAGGGATAGCTAGCCTCAATTTAAGAAAGGACTTTGTGTAATAGAAAATCCATTACCACAGTAGAAAAGTGTCCATCACCATCTCTGTTAAAAATCAGCACCTTGTGTCTGCTCTTCATCTGTTCTCCTTTCAGGCACTGGGGTTTCTTCTGCTCTTCTGCCAAATGAAAGACCTCTCTCTGATCAGAAATTATCTACTCATGCAGGCACTTACAGACTGTGATGAAATTGCATCTTAAATTTATCTTACAAGTGAAGTTGGCTTCTCTGCTTTCTTCCTGTGTAGATGTTTTTCCGTGGCATGACGCATGTACGTGTCTTCTGATATCTGATTTCTTCAACATACTTGGGAAACGGTGGTACCAGAACTGGACCCAGTCTATACGTGTCTAGCGTTGTACCTTTCCTTCTCTCTGTGTGGATTACATTCATTCCTTCTGTGGCGCATCACGGAGGAGGTTTATTTTCAGCTTGCTGTTGACTGAACACTCTGGTCTAATGGTTTTCTCACGGTTGCTGCCTTGTGAAACACAGTCCAAAGTGCACACCCTGCATTCAGCTCTGTGTACAGACAGCCCTGCTCTGTGCTGGTTGATTCTGGCTCCCAAGCCATGGTTCTTTCAAGAATGAGGTGTCCATGTGATTCAGCACCCCTTCTTAAATATCCTCTTCTCATTTACTGAGGCAACATTACTACAAACTGAAGCAGATAGTTTAATTTCATGAACTAAAATTCATCGATGTTTCAGCTTTACCCTATCAGTCTCCAGGGTGGCCACATTTGTGGTTATGTTGAAGGCTGACTTCTTGCACAGGTCATTTGGGAAGTGTCAGAAGCAACGCCCCCTGAATACAGAGGTCAAGGTTTCCTGTTGAATTGTCCAGCCCTCAAATTCCAGCTGCTGCAAAATCCCACGCACTCTGTGTCTGAGGAGTAGACACCTCCTCTCTCCCAACAAACTTAATTTCTCCTCTTCATCTTTTGTCACATCCACAGTTTCTGCAGAAATCCAATTTATGTTCTGCCCACATTGCTTGTGCCTAATGCATTTTAGGGCTGCAGAGATGTGCACCATGGGAAAACAAGTGTAAATAGGACAGAGGGGCATCTCAGCAGGTTCACCCAGTGAAAGCCTTCCCTCTGATGGTGTCACCTGGTCTTCTGGGGAAAGAGGCCATTGACCTCAGGTCCTTTTCCTGTATTATCAGGGGGAAATGGGAAAGAAGGGAAGGGAAGGGAAGGGAAGG